>NC_065525.1:37234987-37285047 GCF_006386435.1 Epinephelus moara | reverse complement strand
TCTGAATTTCTGTCTTTGAGAGATATTATTTTGTAATATAACTGAATTTTCTATCCATACATACAAATTTTAAATATATTAAAATGATAAGGCATCTTTGAGTAAACTGCGAGTATCATTTAAGTAGGCTATGTCGTGGCCGGCCGAGTGTCCTCTCTTTTGGAAATCAAAATATGGTCACCCTAATTTGTTTGGAAAACATGTTTAGTATAAGACAGTTGTTTTGTTTGTGAATCCTGTGAGTTGTAATGGCACCAAAATTGTGTCACCTTTGTTAAATGTTGCTGTTGTCCCTGGTTTCATATGAGTAGAGAAAATGTCCGCTAGCCACTAAGCTAATTTATACAATGTAAAATGCCATAGGCTTGTGCTAAAACATTAGCATGTTGTATTTGTGGGGAAAAGTCTGTGAATCCTGCGAGTCATAGTGAAGCTGATTTGTGTACTTGTGTACTTTATGTTTAATGTGTGTTTTGGGTGTGTTTTGAATCAACTAAACTTTACAGCACTTCAGGTGTAACTGCACATACACACCACCGCACAAGTATAAATGCTCACAACGGCGTAGGCCTCATGCATCTGCACAGAGCTGATACACAAATATAAATCTGCCTTTAGCTGCTCACCTGCAGCTCAAGTGTACCTGCTCACCTTTAACTTTAACCTTTAACCTCACACAGACATTCAAAATGAATGAGCCTTTGACTTGACTGTGTTATCAAACATCTGAGAATGTGTTGCTAATGTTATATAAACCTTGTTCCTGATTGCCAACTCTGACAAGTAGAAGTAAAAGTAAAACTTAATGTGCAAAATACTGATATGTAGCTATACCTGGGCACTCCTCTTGTACCCTCATTTCGAGTTATAATGACATGGAGAGCCCCACCCTGCAAAAAGCTCCTTAGGTATGTGAGGAAATCCATGTTCTGGAGACTGTCACTGGTCACTGGTACTTGGCAGTTCCAAGGTGGAAATGCTCAGCCATGGCGCTGACTGTGTTGACTGCTCATTTCGCTTAGGATATGTCTGCAGCATATAGACATGTTACCAAGGTTCATTAAGTCTTCTACCATTGATTGACAGTGAGATCATTTTTTTCCTGTTGCACACACACCCACAAATGCGCGCACACACACACACACACACACACACACGCACACTCATTGCTCTGTTAGTGGTGGCGGATGGCCAGTCTGAAGTCCCAGCCCCATTGTACTGGGGTTTTCCACTCAGACACACTGGCATTGGAGGGCCCCGCCAGCCTCATGTGAACCCTCCTACAAAACCAGTACGCACACACAGACATGCGTTGATGCACAAAAACACATGCACACATGCACTGCACAATGTACTACAGAGGTTTACACAAAGTATAATTAGAAAAAGCACCTAACAAAACACATGCACAGAGGCAGGAAGTGCAGCCAGTGGCTCTTGGCTGCCAGTTCAAACCTCTCCTGTTCGTCATGAGACCAGATTCTTTATGAATGTCCTCGCTCCAAGTCAGTGGATTTAGAGTGACAGACAAGCTGCCCACTCCAGTGGAAGGGGCATCTGTAGTCCAGTGTGTGTGTTTGTCTGTGTGTGAAGCATAATCCAGGATGTGCCTCCTCTCCAAGGAGAAGTGCTCAAGAAGGAATGCTTATGGTTATAGTTTTTTCAGATCTTGCATCTAAATGCTTTGACGCTGCTGATATTTTTGCGTTGATGTAAAGCATTTTATTCATTTTTGTGTTACTTTTAATTAATTTATTTTTTTATTAATGTTGTAATGTTTTGGAAAACAAAAAGTGCTGTGCCCTGCCATTTGTTGTAAAGATGATAAATGAGTGATATTTTTCTGTTTGTTTTGTGTGACGTCTTCAGGAGCTGGATAACCAGCTTTGTACTTGAGTTAGAGATGTCAACGTTTAACCATTATCTGGTTAACCACAGAGAATATTTTTAATCATGTTGGCCTATTGGTTAAGTTTTGCTACTCTTCAGTTTACTGCACTGTGCACCAATGGGGTCTGGTGGGAGAAGGGCAGCTTGCTAGACACATTTACATGCAGAAACATAATGCCCACTGCTGACTGGTTGGTAAGCCTTGGATGCTCTGTGCTGCACACTACGGGGGTGCTAGCTAGTGGTGCCACTCATTTGGCGATTAACGCTACCAACACCTTCCAGACCCAACAGTGCTGCTGTGGAAACATTGTGCCCACCCTCCGGTCTCCACCCAGGTCACCCCAGTGAGTAATTTTGAGCCACAAACCTCCTTTAGCATCAGCCCCCCCGAAAAGCTGCTTGGCCTTGCAGCAAATTTTTCCCAGTGGTCACTCGCAGTATTGCAGCGAAAAAATCTACTGTGGCCCAAAAAGCATTTTCTTCATAGACTTAAAATCAATGCTTAAAATCTATGTTTAGCACTGGTAACTATGTTAGCTCTGTTTGCACTATTAGCAGTGTCAGCATGGCTAGTTGTGCTAGCATAGGTAACACTGCTGAAGGGGTTTTGTGGCTCAAAATGAAGCCACTTACTCACTGGGGTGACCTGTAGGGAGACTGGAAGGTGGCCACTATGTCTCCGCAGCAATGTCGTTCTGCCACCGGGATGGCGTTAGAGTGTTAATTATAATAGAGTTACTGTTAAGGCTGTTCAGGTGTCAGCAACCGCAATCTTAATACGCTGCTTATTTTAACTCTGTCCTTCTTTGATGCTGTGTGCTTGGCCTTCATATTAAGTTGGTAACACATTGATGTGACGGCTTATTTTAACCCCAATTTGGCAGCAAGTCCTCTGCTAAGTCCCGCCCCCGGACGCAGACTGGCCAATCATAACGTAGCATCAGGCCAGCTCAGACCAGGGTCCAACAATGCGGTTGTGCTCCATTGACTCTAATGCAGTCGTTTCAGATTTCCTTCATTTTCAGGCTGGTTTTGTGGATTTGGAGCTAAATGTTGTGCCTGGGGCACGTTGTGTATTAATGATACTCGTTACCTGGAGAGGTTGGAAAAAGATATACGTTTCTTCCCTGTTCCAAAACCAAAATCAAACCCTGTAAAGTGTAGGGTTAGCTAGCTAGCTACTGAAGATATAGCCTACTGAATGTATACACATGCTGCTTTTGCTTTTTGATGATTATAACAGTGAAACAAAGACCGACCCTGCTGTACAGGAACCAGTGAAGGGAAGCAGGAAACTTTGCTGATATTCAACCAGCTGTGCGTCAACGCATTGTGTGCAGATGAACGTTGTTTGACTTCTTCCGCAGCCCTCCGACAGCCCAGCTGCCAGTCTGGGTGCTGGGAGCGGCACGGGGTGAAGCTAAACACTGTTCATCTGCACACACTGTGTTACCTTGATTTCGTTGCTGTGTCAGTCTGACATCCTGAATATATCCTTCAAATGCATGTTGTAGAAACTGTAGAGTATTTAGTAGCTCTGAAACCGAAAGTTTGTCGGACTTAGCAACAGTAACTAAGGGGGGTGGGGCTTAGCGAAGGGTCAATTGTGTGCAATGTTCTGAAAAACCATGGCAGGTCACCATGAACAGTCAGTGCTGGTTATTTTATTGTGTGCAATACAATTTGGGACTCAATTCTCACAGCCAGTTAAACATTTTTTTGATTTGTGTGTTTGGAGTTAGCACAATGTGAATGTGAGCCTTTTCTTTCAGCTGATTAATATTAGAATTTATTAGACTGTCATGGCCCATTTACAGCCTCTAATGCAATTGCTGGCAGTATAAACTTAACTTACATAAACTGCAGCATTATTTTGCATCTTCTTCCTCGTCATTATACTCATACCAATTATAATCGTCACTGTCAGTAGCCTCTATGCTGTCAGTACTGCCACCAGTGCCTCCATTGTTATTGTATAAAATCCCTAACAAGTCTCAACCAGAGCTGATAGCAGCTCCAGTTAGTAGCTACAATAACTCTCCCACAGCCAGCGAGGTGGAAGCAGTGGATGTGGACCCGAAATCCCCACTTCCCCTTCTCATTCCCATACCGCTTTCCGTCCCATTCCTGTTGTGGGGACAAAAAGGAATCCATCCGGTCACACGCTGTACAAAACCACGCAGTTAGGTCAAGGGGATCGTTGCTGGCTGCGACCGTGCCGGATTGTTATCATTGGATAATCCCCTCTGCGAAGAGGCAATGACACACCGACCCTGTTGGTCTGTGACACTCCGGATGATCTTTTTACAATATGGCTACACATAACCTGCTAGATATTGTTCTTCTAGATTAGTTAAAGCACACATCAACTTAGACTCTATCCAGAAAAATTCTAAATGGTAAAGATGTCACAGTGTACTCCTCAGATCTGTGAGAAATGTAGTGCAGGAACATTAAGTCAATCCTAGTTTACATGTCAGTTTTTATGCAAAATTCCTGTGCAAAGTGGACACAGTACAATAAATTAGTGACGTAGCATGGTAGCAAACATGCAAGTTGGTCTGATTTGATTAAGTAATGTAATTTCAAATATGAAAATGAAGCTTTGGTTCTCTGGCAGGACACTGAAAGCAGCTTCTCCACAGGTTGTAGTCCTGGCTGTTGTTCTGGCTGTAGTCCTCCTGGCTGTAGTCCTGTCCTGCTAGGTTTGGATTCTTGGAGGGACATACCTTATAAAGACTGTCAGAAACATAAGCAGGTGCTAATCTGTCATCTAAGTGGCAGATTTGTAAGTCTGTTCAGAGTCAAACAGGCAAGTAACAGGAAGAAATCTGTGCTTTTCTTCCCAACTAGCACTTGTGCAGTTTTATATTTTATTGCAGGTTGTTAGTGATGAAGGAAAATCCTGCTTTTGTCATTCTTGATACCTCGTTCTTCTTGTCTTAAGAAGTAAGTGGTTATCTGATACTCTAATAATAATATTGTAAAAATGCAATTCTGAACCATGGTAAACACAGTTTGATTACAAAAGTGACAGTTCTGCACTAATAAATATATTACAAAAATAAAAATATTATCTTGATATTACCACATTACATCAATGGCAGTGCATGAGTGTTCAGCAAAATCAAATTATGTTTCAGGGTCTATGTCTGTACGTTTGAGTTTGGACAGACATGGATGTGAACTGCAACGTGACTGGTTGGCAAAGGCGTACAACCACGAGGCAGTGATTCTACTCTATAAACCCTTTTAGAGCTGACGTCACGATGATGTCATTTTATTAGCTGGAGGCAAAACACGACTCTCCCCCACAGGGCTGTAGGCTACATCGGAGTCTTAAAATGTCGTCTTGTTGTGTTATTGGGAGCCAGAATAGAAGGAGTCATGGCTCAAAACTTAAATTTTATCGCATACCAGCTGCTGTTGCCCGTCGTCAAAAACAAAGATAACTATGGTTAAATGTGATAAGATGAAAGGACTGGACGGAGGCGATCATCAAAAATGCTCACATGTGCAGTGCTCCGTAACGCTAACTTTTTAGCACATTAGCTAATGTAAGGAAACTGTTCAAGTGCCATCTTCCTTTGTAAGATTGGCATAGTAATCAAGCACAAAGCTTCCTGTGACATCATCCATCCACTGAGTGAGAGCATACGAGTCGGCCAGTCTGGTCCCGTTGGTCAGTGTTTACTTTTTCAGGTAACACTCTTGGTCTTGGAGAGTGAGTGTCCTGACATGATGGGTTCATAAATTCAGTCTGACGCTCTACAGTAAAATGAGAACCCTGTTGGTTGAAGAAGCGGAGCGTTGTATTTCTACGTGAATTAACCAGCAGTTAAGTTAATCACACATTGACTCTGCTCGGCGCTCTGCTGCTCCGAGAGTTCGCTGCTTTGAATTATTGAATGGTACATTCTGACAGCGTTAAGAATGTACGAACGGTCCAAGTTGTGCTAGAGTGCGCTCCGGCACTTGGAATGAATATTTCTGAATGCAGCACTTGCATCATTGTCTTACATTGTCTAAAACAAGCCAACAGAACTTGCTAGCTAGCCCCGCCCACCCAAAAAAAAATCATATTGTTTACTAACAGTAAAAGGGTCTATTTATGTTGTACATATTTTTGTGCACAGTTGTATGGGTGATTGCATGAGTGTTGATGTATGTAAGATAACAACAAAGAAAAAGAGTGTGTTGGAAATAAGATGTGATAAACAGTCTCAGCAGGAGGTGTGACACTGAGAGAAGTTTGTGCGCCGTGGGCCCCACAGCAACAGACGCAGAGAGAAGGATCCATATCATTGTCCATATCAACTGAGGCTCCCCTGGGCTTGTTGCTTTAAACAAATCCCTGCTCTTCCTATCTCAGTCACAACACTCCCACTGCTACAGAGCTGCAGCCCTGTGTGTGTGTGTGTGTGTGTGTGGGAGAACATGTGAGCTGCCACCAACAGCAGACTTTGTTTGTGTGTGTGAAATCAATTTCTGTAGCGACAGAGAAAGACAAAGTGGGAGAGATGCACTTATGATTCAGGGTCTGTGTTTGTTTTAGAGCAGTTCAGAGTTCAGTTGGCCGAAGCCCAAAGTCACATTACAGTCATGTGTGTATCTGTTGTGTGTGTTCTCATCAGAATTACAATGATGTGAAATTTCCTCAGCAATTAATATCATGTTTTTCACGACCCTTTTAATGATTGTTGTCTCATTGTCAAGCATTTATGAAGCATACATTTCTCTGAATACTCATCTTCTATAACAGCGCCTCTAAATCTACAAACCGAAGGGTGCTTATAATGTCTCGGCTAATTAGCATCAAACTAAACTAGCATGAACGCTTCAGTTCCAATGCAAATTCCCTTTCCTGGGTCTTGCCCTAGGAGATTGTACTACGTGGCCCGAGTGAGCGAACCAAAGTGGAGCCACATATGTCTTGCATTTGGACATTAAAGCCGACTATTATGAGATTAAATCAGGGACTTGTGATATTCGGTTCAAATCTCAGCTCCCACCAGCCCCAGTCACGCAGAGGGAACTTTCAAACTGATATTATGTTCGGTTGCTGCCAAAGCTTCACAATCAACCACAATGCAAAGGAAGTGAATAAAGGTGTTTTGTCTTGAATAAGATAGATTTGGACCATGGGGAAGATTTAGCTGATACTGTAAAAGCTTTTTAAACTGCAGGTTAAAAGGGTCGCAGGCCTAAACATAGAGCCTTTCCACTGCCATGCACTTGTATAGCACACACATGCAATTTTAAAAAATGCAGGTATCTTTCCTTCAGCACAAGCTGCAACTTTTTTCTCTCTCTCTCTCTCGTGGGGCTGTTACAGCTGACAGGGCAGCAAAGACTTGACTGGCAGGCAAATTAAACCGTTTAATTGTATTTAACGCAGAAATCTGCCGTCATGTGTGATGAATTATCATAAAAAGGGGGCCCTGAGCAGCGTGGTGATATTGGATATTAACATTGTTCTTTGCACCCACTCCTTCCACTGATGAGCACGGGCCCTGTAAAAAGCCTTTTTATTATGTGGCGAATACTGTTACATGTGCAATAAAAATCACAAGGATGGGACAGAAACCTGCAACATGTTAGTGCGCTTGAGACAGAGAGAAGAAATCTAAATGGACGAGTGTGCTTATGCATTATTAGTGTGTGTGTCTCATGTCTTATCCACGCATACATCTCGAGTTGCCTTCCTTCCTGTACCAAACCTCCTGGTGCCTTTCTCATTTAGTGGATAAAGCGTGTGTGTATGTGTGTGTGTTTGGCAGAGTGGAAGCTCCCCTGTCCCTGTCTTGTGGGCCTGTTAGGTGATGAATGACCTTCAGGCCCACTCGTGACAACTCGGCTCCTAATGACCAACTGGCTGACTGACTGGTCTTAATGGAGGGCCCGCAGAGCTCTGGGAAGACATGGCACACACAGTAGATTTCATGCGGGGTTCCTTCTGACATGTATCCTTGCATTAAGCAGAAGTCACACACAGAAACACACTATTATGGTACACATTACGCTTGCTGAAAGGGTGGGAATATTTTTTTCTCGTCTCTCCCTGGTGAAAAAAACGCATGACAGAAGTTGTTCCTACAGTATTTATCACTGACACAGGGTATGATTGTATCATATTACTTAGGCCAAAGCCCTGATGTTTGGGAGGCAACAAGTCTTTTTTTTTCCTCCTCAAGTCCATATTTTCCTTTCCAGCTCTGAGTGCTATTCCAAAGAAGCTGAAGCAGGAGACTGGGGTGGGGTGGAGGGGGGAAGGAAGAAGGAGAGAAGGACAGAGATGGATAGAGAGAGAAGGAAAAGGAGAAGCAGAGAGGAAAAGGGAAAGAAGTAAACTGAGAGTGAGAGAAACAGTCCCGTTACTGCCTTCAAGGCAGCCAACTGGGTTCGGTCCAGTTGCTAGGGGTTCTGGAAAAAGAAGCCATCATCTGTAAACCATCATTCAGTGTCCACACTTGGACCCGCTTTCAGCACCTGTCACCCGTCCCGTCAGTGTGACAAACTCAAATAAACATCCAAAATTAATCAGACCATTACCACTGAACCCGACCACTGTCCTCCTCCTGTAACGTTCCGAAAAAAACCTAAAAATCATCCCCAGCAGAGCAGCTGTGGGATTTCTTTCCCTGTTTTTAAAACGTTTTCTTTCTTCCATTCCTTCATTTATGTTTAATTGTTACGAGGCACATGTGTGTTCGTACGCAAAGCTGTCAAAAGTTTGGGTGCGGTTTACAAGCTATTTAGTCACGGTGCAGTGAGGGAGGGCAGCGCGGTGGGTCTTTCTTTTTTTTATTTTTTTTCGCTGGGGTTTCTCCCAAGGTCTTTTTACACTGTGATGCACTATATCAGCCTGCTCATTCTCTTTATTGACAGCTGTCTGTGGGTGCACACATGCTACACGATTTAGTTGGAATTAATTAAAACCCGTCAACTGCCAAATTTACACAAGTGGGCTGCTTGTAATAAGCGGAGGATGAGGCCAGCATGTTGCAGGGTGTGAATGTGAGCTAAACTCTGATAGTCAACACAGTGTCAGAGCTGTGGAAGCATCTTGTGTAGTAGGCGAGCATGAAGTGCAGCTGTAATTTAAGTTCCAAAACAAGCTGAACTTATTCAGAAGTCACAGTGATCAAGTATCCCACTACATCATGATGTTTAACTATATTCAGTTCAATAATTTGCCCTCATGTCTTTGTTGTTCCTGATGTGAAAGTACCAGTTTTGCAGAAAAAAAGGATTTTTGGAACAAGACTGACTGATTCTCATTGCCCAACCCTCACCTATGGTCACTAGCTATGGGTAATGACCAAAAGAATGAAGTCATGGATACAAGTGGCCGAAATGAGTGTCCTCAGAAGGGTGGCTGCCTCAGCCTTAGATATAGGGTAAGGAGTTTGGACCTCCAGAGGAAGTTCAGAGTTGAGCCACTGCTCCTTCGCGTCGAAAGTGGTCAGTTGAGGTGGTTCAGGCATCTGATCAGGATCCTCCTGGGCACCTCCCGTTAGAGGTGTAATGGGCACGTCCCACTGGTAGGAGGCCCCGGGGCAGACCCAGAACACGCTGGAGGGATTACATATCTCGTCTGACCTGGGAACGCCTCGGGGTCCCCCAGGAGAAGCTAGGAAGTGTTGCTGGGGAGAGGGATGTCTAGAATACTTTGTTCAGCCTTCGGATTAGCGTTTGAAAATGGATGGATGGATGAATCTCATTGATAGGGTTTCCTGTAATACAAGCTACTGGGGTAGAAGGATGTCAATGTCAGTTGGCTGGTTGCCACTTTGATCCTGGCTGAAATATCTCAGAAAATCTATCGGATGGATTGTTATGACATTTCATACAGATTAGGGCTGTTGCTTTTTCAAAAGTTTGAATGAGTAAGGGCTTTTTATGCTGAGCGTTCCCAGAGCGGAAGTAGGCAAAGGTAGCCGAGACTTCCTTCCCGTTCCCTACTGCTCCCACTGAGAAAAATTACTGCTATCACCCTCATTGAAAAATTAAGCTAAATAATGGCACAGTCAAGTTGCAAAAGTAACTTTACGGCCGGGCTCCACCGGCTGCAAACGTAAGCGTTACCTCAGCATAGCGTCTCGGCGTATTCATTTGGGCTCCACTGACGGCGTACGGAAGCGACACGTAGAGAAGCCAGCGGGGTTGTTTACCGTTTGCTGAGCAGAGAGGCTGCTGTTATTACATATATTTGAGTTATCTACAAGTTTACTGTACTGTTTGTCATCTACTCGCTTTCAAATGTCCGCCACGGACATTTACACAATGTCACGGATAAACATGGGTAAATGCATGAAAAAAAGTCATCACATATCACCTCTGATAATGGTTTATTCATTTAAAAACACATTGTGCTCATTTAGCACACTATTTCATGTAGTTTTTATCTGCTGGAGGGTCGCGTAGGGGAGCGTAGCGCGACAAAAATAGAAGAGCCGCGTAAAATAGAGAGTTGTCGCGCCGCTCCCGTTGCCAGTGGAGCCGCTGTAATTGATTAACGGGGGCGAGCTGCTACGGGACTCGCGCTGCAGTCGTGTCGCGCCGCTGACGTGCCCGGTGGAGCCCGGCTGTTAGTGTCACGTATTGTTCCAAAAACAAGCCAATGAATCCTTATTTAAGTTTCCACAACTTTCCATTGGATGATGGGTTCCAAGCATGCTGGGTTACAGCCATCAGCAGAGATGAGTTTACATGTCCTCCTCATGTTAACGTGGGTTTTCCTCAGATTCTCACTTCTCACTGTTTGTCTATGGACAGATTTTGTGGATGAGATAATGTCACTGCTGTGCAAGATACAGTCACAAGGGCGAGGGCACCTGAAGTGGGGGATAGGAAGTAGGGAAGGTTCCATTTCCCCCACACTTAATTTGCACTTAAATTGCAGATCGTTGTATCTCAACTGGAGTGATCCCATTGCACAAGGGTCTCTAGTGCTGTCTTATCTGTGATGGCCTTTATACAAGCTTTTGTCCCTGAGGATGAGTGCGGCTAAAGTAGACAATCAAGGCTTCATTTCTTTCTGGTGCCACTGCTGCAACTTGGGTGGCGAGCCAGCAGGTGAGTCCTCAGATTTATTGTTCTTGAAGAGTAAAGCAGCTGCTTTTAACAAGGTCAGCACCCTGATCTTTGTTTGTAATTTTGCCATCAGTGGTGTAGAACCCAAAATACTTCCACACACTGCTTCTTAGATGCTTTGGTGTTGTGATTATCTGATCAGCATGGCTTTATGTATTAGCTTACACTGGATTCACACTGGACGTGGAAGCACCCCGATTTGTTCATTGTTGGGCAGTTGCCTGTCAGCAATCGCCTGGCCATTCACACCAGAGGCACATTTCTCTGTGCTGGTCAGCAATTGATTCTGCTCTCTGCTCTGTCTCTGTCTGCTTGTCTTTCTGTGTGTGTCCACTCGTCTCTCTCACTCTCTGTTTAGACACAACTGACAAATATGTGGAAGCATGGGATGCATATTCTATCGTTCACAATTGTCTGTCAGTGTGTTTTATTGCCAGATTTGCAGATTCCCTTGTGGGAAAAAATCTTAAAAAACCATCACTGCAGATCACGAGCCGGCCAGGGTGCTTGGCGCTCTGCATTGAATACCCCAATCGGTTAACATGGGTGCTGAAAGCAAGCAGGTCGCGTTTCACAGAAAGTCAGCATGCTTTGTGGCACTTCTGCATCCAGCGTGAACTCGGCATTGGTTTATTGATAATAATAGTGACATTTTAAACCCTCTGCTAGATTCAGATTTCACATTATATGTGGATAATTCTTTGAATTTTTTTGGCATTTTGGAGTTCTTTGGTTAGCGAGAGAAACAGGAAATTTGGGGGGAGAGGCGGGTATGACCTGCAGCAAAGTTCCGCTGCCAGGAAATAAACTATATACTTGTGGCCACCAGTATGCACCCCAACCACTATATGTCACTGGGTTGGCCTGAACTCCTCATGACTCTGTGATCCCCTGACTTTTCAGAACTACTTCAGTTTATGACTATTAATGACAGTTAATGAAATTCCCAACAGCCTCAACTGTACTTTGTGTTTAGTGCTATGTAGCAAATGTAAACACGCTACACACACTAAACAAAGGTGGTGAACAGTGCACCTGCCAAATATCAGCATGCTAGCATTGTCAGCATGCGGATGATAGCATGTAGCTCCACTGTGCCCAAATACAGAGGTGTGTAAAATGACCTGCGATAGCCATTACCTACAGGTGTGCTTACTGTTTTTGGTGGCCTGTAAAAAGTTAAGTCTACCCTCTAAAACACTTATGCCCTAAACTATAACCAGTGACAGCCCCGAAAGCAAACAGGATATTGAAAGACACACTAAAATCAAATTTGGAGGGCTTTCAGTGCGAGCTTCCCTCAGCCAGCTCTCCTGACATGAGGGAGCTGCTGGGAAGTGAGGTTAATGTCCTCTGCATTTTCTTCTACAAATAAAAGAAGACATTTTTACACCTTCCAACCTTATTTTGGCTGGCTTAGGTTTCATTGGACTCTTCCAGGTCTGACAAGACTGGATCTGTCTCATCCTTGACTGATAGCAAGAAATTCTCACACAAGAAGGGAAGAGAAAAGGAAATGAGCTGCTTCAATAACCATTCCACCTCCATTGAGTTAGAGCAGTCCTCCACGAGGACGAGTGCCAGCCCCAAAACTACAGTCCAGAATAAAGAAAACTCTGAGGTCAAGATTTCTGCTGGCAGGAGGAGCAGGGAGGCTGTGCAGCACTGCTGTGTGTTGACCAAATGCAGGCTACACATATAATTTTTAGGCCCATTTGTTGTTTTTAGTCATTGAAAACCAAAACAAAGTTACTTTTCTCTGCAGTATAGTCTATTATAGGCTGGAGCTTGTCTCTAGCAGACCATTGTGATCCTCTTTCTTATGTCCACAGAAAGATCTTCTTTTGTTTGACTTTAGAAAATGCATTTTTATACAAATTTACATGGAAAAAAATGCACTTCAAAGTATGTCGTGCAGCCTAAATGTGGCTGAAGCGCCAAGTGTTTCTAGTCTTTGTGCAGACGTGTGGTCGTCTCTATTATATTTTATTCTATTGTGAAGTTTTTCCATGCAGGGTGTTTCCATGGTTTTACTGCGTTGCAGGTGTGTTTATGGTGCAGCAGGTGCTGCTGGCTGCCATGCTGCGCAGCGAGGGAGGGAGGGTGTCATGGCCAATATACGAGGGAAAGAACCTCTCACACATGGCACTGGTATTGTAGGCCTCTGGAAAATCCATTTAAACACTCGCACAGCCTGACACACGCTCACAGCGAGCACTAAGACATGCACACAAGTCACATAAATACACAAATGCACACATGAAGAGAAGACATATGTGGATACGAGGAGACAGACTTTTTTCTTTTTGCATGCACACACAGAGACTGTACCTCAGATACTGGCTTGTTTAATACATGAAAGTCACTTTTCTTTTAAAACTGTGGTGAGGATGATTCGAGGCCTTCTATTTTCGAAAGGATGAAGAATGCGTTTTCTCCAAATATGCATGAAAATCAAAACAGCCTCCATCATCTGTTTAAATATAGAATAACTTCTGTTTGTACAGTCTGCCATGTCACGTTGCCCATCAGTGTTGGGCAGTAACATGTTACTAGTAACATATTACAGTAATGAAATTACTTTTTCCAGTAACGAGTAGTCTAACTGGAATTTCAGTAATAATATTACAGTTACCACAAAACCAAACAACTCGTTACGACGTTACTTTTGTCATCGCATCACTACTGACTCGAAATACAACATCACATCAGCGGACTCATTTAGTAAGCGCCATGCAAGCTAATTTGGAAGATAGAAACGCGTACCTTAGAGGCTGGAAATATTCTCATCACTTTGATTTTGTCGGGGGGAAAGATGACAAGAACACTGTTGCTGCAGGTAGTTGGACTTAAACTTTCTCCACTGTGAAAAACACGTCCTCAAACCTCAAACCTGAAACACCTCGGCTACTACGACCGACAGCACAACATGAAGCTCCAGGAAATACACTCTGCCAAAGGTGAGCCCTCTGCAGCCGTGGAGGTCAGCTGTAGCCCTACACTGGCTAAACAACCAAAACTGGATATTCATCATGGACAGCTGCTGCTACAAAGACACAATGAAGCTTGTGACTGGATATGAAGTGGATGAAATGTTGCGCCATGAGTGACTCTCTGTCTTTCAGGAAAACCCAAAAACCCCCTGGTAAAAAAATAAGCTATCAGGGATTACCCTGACATTCACACAGAGGCACACATCTGAATTTTGGGGGGATATGCAGTCACCAACTTTATGATGTGTAACGGAAAAGTAATATAACAAGTAGTGTAACAAGTTACTGTTGGCAGGGAGTAATAAGTAAAATAATATTATGACTTTTGAAAAGAGAATCGAGTAATGAGTATTATATTACATTTGTAGAGTAATTAGCCCACACTGTTGCCCGTGTAATGTCAAAAAAAGATAAACCGTTTTTAAGTTATATGTGACACCTACAAACTCACACATATATATGTATTTAACTCTTGTTGGTATAGTAATATCCATCTGTCGTTGCATCAGACACAAGATGCTGCGCTCTTTCTGCCTTTTTCTGTGTATTTTTTTTCCCTCTGTCTCTTTCACTCAGTGTCAAGGTCACTGCCGTTAGAGTTTTCTGTCCTCTCTGTAGGGGGCACTCTCCCTCTTCTTCCCTCCCTCTGTTCTTCTGTCTTGTTTCTGTCAATTCATAACTCCCTGCTCTCTTCATATTTTTTATTTTCCCTCTCTTATTTTTCTACACCTCTCTCCATGTGCTTAAGTTTTCTGTTCCCCCTTTTTTTTTTTTTTTGCTGCCTCTCTGTGTGTCGTTCACCAACACAGTTCAGCAGTGGTCACTGTACACAGTGTCAGACTGCACTGTGTAAACAGCGGAGGTGTTTGTGTCTGCATGGCCAGAGGCCTTTCTTTCTCACTGGCTGGAGCTAGGTTGCATTAGCAGACAGCGGGATGTATGAGCATGTCTCAGTGACATAAGGGTCACCGGGGTTGCCTGAAAATGGTAACAGTGAACCTGCGCAACCCCTCCCCCTTTCCATTTACTCATACAAACACACTCACGCTTTCTTGAGTGTGAACCCGAGGCTGCTATGCTGAAGCAGTATTGTTGACCCGACTCTTGGCTGTTGTGTCTCCCACTCAAATAAATCCCCTGCTCGTTATCACGGAGCAACAAATATTTACGTCTACCCTAAAGCTCAGAGAAACATTCTCATGGCCTCCCTGATTGGTTATGTCATCCGCAGTCCTGCTGTGCCAGCGCCAGTTCATTTTTAGTCATGAATCATTGTCCAGTAACAACCAATAAGGCTTCTTTACTGACTCCCCTTTGTGCCCATGACGCTTGTGGGTAATTACTATATTTACATCCTGGATGGAGCCAGGCTGGCGATCACCTGGGTAGCTACGCAGGTATTCCTGTCGTACTGTGTAATTTTCATTTTATACCAGGGGCAAGCTAAATATTTGCATTCCACCGCAGGACGGGCCTTCCCCCACAAAATGCGAACTCTCCCACCATATAAAACTTCCAGTGGCTCTTCTCCCAGACCTCTGAGAAATCTTGAGGTGTTTGTGGCCCCCAACCTGCCATTACACCATCGGGTGATATCATGACTAGGGTTTATGTGAGAAACAAAATAGCTCGGCGGTGGATTTGGACATGTACGTGCGTGTGTTCCCATCGTGTGTCAGGTGTAGTGGACAACTCCACACAGAGGAGGGGAAGAGAGTCACTTCCTCCTCAGACTTTGATGTCGAGACTCATTTCCTGTCGTCACAGTACTAGAAAGACCAGGGAAGGGGGGAGAAAAAACATGTTCTTTTGAACGGGCTGCCTTTGTTTTGGCTAGAGGCCTTTCTCATTACATGCAGAATAGTGATTGCGCCAGTAGGGATTGTGTGAGCTTCAAACTCATCAAAGCTGGAGAGACTTCCACATTTCAGTAATGTTTTTCCAAGGTTAATTTTATGGATGACTACTGTGACATGGGAAAATATTGCGTTTCAGAACAAATGAGCGCTCATTACACTCAATCTCGTCTCAGTATCATTTGTCAGACACACAGCTCTGGAGGACTCAAGGAAGACCAACTCCTACATTTATAACCCTCCTGTAACAAATATTGAGGCCGAGGATCTTTAACCGGCCCCCGGGGAACACACCAGAACATTCTGTTATTGTTTTCAGAGAGGAAATAATCCGTTAACAGTAGGATGCGCTCCGCTGGCTGCCTTATTTATTTCTTTTCAGAAGCAATTAGGGTCTGTTAATTAAGCCCATAAAGCGCAGGCAGAAGTTGTGCTCCGGGCGTAGCCATGGCACTCAACCTGGCACGTTTCTAGGAAATGAAATGGTGAAGTTTAATCATTCATTGGAAATGGAAAAGGCGAGTCAGCAGGGGAGACCTGGTCTTAATCTGTGAGGGAAATGCATTTAGGTTGTGCTTTGACATAAAGGAAGGCTGCTTTGGTAACATTATTCATGCAGCAGATTACTCCAAATTGAAATGTGAAATGAAAACATGGAGGCCTACAGGGTAGATTTGGTTACCGTTTCCTGAGAGCCTTCATCAAGTCAAACATACCATATGTGACAGATGACACCACCTTGCCTATAGAGGGAAAAAACTCTTTATGTGGGCATTAGGGGCCTCATTAGAACATGGAAAATATTCAACAAGGCTGTGCGGATTTTCTAGTGCAACAAGATTTGTTTTTAAGTTGACCCAACACCTACTAGTTAGAGTTGGATTGGTTTCTGGTTTTGTTGGTCCAGTTAAGTTAAACTCGTGTATTTTTTTCCAAACAGGCTGGACCTGCATTTTTCATTATGACAGTTGCCAGCAAATTAAAATGTAGCCTACATCAGATACCTCTGCTGACAGCGTCATGGCGCTACATCCAGGCATATTGCATTAGTTATAAGCAATGTGACAACGTGGTTATCATAATATTGTGTCTATTCAGTCATTGTTTGCAACAAATGGAAATGCAGTTATACTTGGGCTTGGCTCTTAAGATGCTCCCTGGATCAAACAAGTAGCATGCTTAACCAATACAGGGAGTGCGATGCAGAAAAGCCTCCTGGGTGTACAGGAGTGGGCCCAAAGCAAGACATAAAATACCCTTTTAATCTTTTTCCAGCAGCAGCAGCAGCAGTGGTGTTTGGCAGCATTGGTGTCACAGGGGTCAGTGAGTAGGAGGCCATATTTAAATAGACCGCCTTGTTTTGAGAATGAACTGTGATTGGTGTGTGACTGATTAGAAGCAATAATCGGCTGTCAGCTGGGGCGTATGACTTCTGTGTCCTGCATGAACTAACGCAAAGCTAAATTTTGTTTATAAACGGGCTAACGGAGTCACTTGTGTCTGACCGGCTGTGTGCCGAGCTCGGCAACATGAAGGGAATCACATTTTAGTATAGGTGGGAGGGGGGAAGAGCGGCGCACGTTGTGTTTGTTTACTAGAAAGTTCATGTGTTCTTTGGGGTGACGAGATGAGGCAGAGTTAGTCTCAATATAGTCTCTATATACAGACAGTCTGTAGGCAAACCCCGGAGATCTTGCCTCCAGAAGAAGAGCGGAAGAGCCCTGGTTTCCAGTTGTAGGCTGTTTGTAGTCCGCGTGATATTGACCAATCACATTTGAGCCGGCTGCAGGTGTTGCCAGGTTAAACGGTCCATGCTGTGAACTAACGAGACAGAACATAATTGGCGTCACTGCAAACTCTGAATCCATCGCAATGGTTCAGCATATTTACTTATATATAAATGGAAGTTGGAAACGGAAATTCGCCTCCTCCGCCCAAATCAAACCGGAATGCCAAAAAATCGGGGGTCTGCCCCCAGAGGCTGTATCGCTGTCTGCCGGAAGTCAGACGCCGAATACAGCCGATGGGTTCCGAGAATGGTTTCAATATGGCCACATTTTGAATTTGAAGCTAACAAAGGAGGTGTCCTAAGTCTAAGTAGTTGCAAGCAACGCGATGCATGTTGCTGTTTATTCCCGTTGCTCAATTTGAAAGTGTTGCAATGGACGAGGAATGGCTGATTGATTACATTTAAAATGATGAATGATCTATAAGATACCTCATTATTTCATGACAAAAACCTAAATAAGGCGGCAGCTGGCTAAGGGGAGATCGCTAGGGAGCTGGACATTTCTGGTAAGGTAAATGACCATAGCTAATAACAAGCTAACGTTAGGCTACTTGCTGTTGGCTATTTTTTACCTCCGCCAAGGAGGTTATGTTTTCGCTGGCGTTTGTCTGTTTGTTTGTTTGTCTGCAAAATAACTCAAAAAGTTCTGAACGGATTTTGATGAAATTTTCAGAAAGGTTGATAATGGGACAAGGAACAGATGATAAAATTTTGGTGGTGATCGGTTGAAGCGAAGTGGATAAAATAAAATGGCGGGAAATCCGAGCTGCTTGGCGGATGTAATGTTCCAACTTGAGTGGGCACCATTTGAAATTTTCAAATTGTCATGCCTTCTTGTCACGCCGCCAGCTTGGTCTCCACTGAAAGTATCACAGCGTACCTTTTGCAGTAAGTCAGTCACTTCCAATACAAAATGAATGGAAGCGAATTTCTGGGTCACGTATAGCTGGCATGCACCATTGGAAGATGGCAAGTAGGCTACTTATCCATGTTTTCAGTGGTCACGTCTCCAGTCTGATCTCAAGTGCTCAGCTAATCACAACGTGGTTTGTTTACATGACCTAACAGAAATGCATATTCATTGGATCCAGTGTGGACAGAGAGCTCTGATGTTGATACAACTTGATAGTCAGACACTTGTTTGCTGTTAGAACACAGTGTTATTATGTTACGCCTGGCGAGTCAAGTGCGACTGGATCTGGTGGTTTGACTTAATATCAAACCAGTATGAAAATTTGTACACTGGCCCAACCCAACCAGTCATGTGTGATTAGTGCTTAAAGTCCAGCGGACCAGGCGACAGATGTTTATGCCTGTCTCTGATGGCCGACTCTTTACTAATGAACTGTCAGTGCTGCAGTTGTGACAGCCCTCAGCAAAACAACTCCAGAGGACCAACAGAGCTGCCGCACCACTCCGAAATGTCAGTGTGTGCGTGTGTCCATATGTACTGTATGTCTACACTGCCTTTTTTCCTGCTGTATTGCTAACATATGTGTGCACGCATTAATAATGTCCTGTACATATGGAAGCATGTTTGAGTGTGCAGCCTTATGTGTTAGAGGAGGCATTTGTGTGTTTGTGTGTGTGTGTGTGTAGTTGTCTAGGGATCAGCACACCTGTAGGTGGGTGTTCATTACAGCAGGCCTGAGTGATGGCTTGGCCTATGGGAGGCCCTTGTTCATTGTCATCTCCCTTCACTTAATTAGCCCTCACTCACAGGTCAGAGACCACTGAAGGCCCCCTTGTGTGTTTGCTTGCGCGCACACATGCATATGTTTAGAATTGAGCTTTGTACTTGATATGGTGCCAGGGGGATACACAAGTGTGCGCACACACACACACACAGGCACACACACTGTATCTACACCTCCTAACCTTATCAGCAAACCACCTGTGCATAATTTGAAGACAGATTAGACTGGCACAGGCTGGCCCTTGTTTCGTTGATACGTTGAAATTACACCTCAGTAGTTGTTCAGAAACAGCAGCATGGAACCAAACGTCTCTCTGTTTCCATCTCTATCAGGGACTTTCACTCCAGGAGATTAGAAGTTGACCCATTACTGGAAATGCTGTAAGCAGGCCTCATTGTTGGGAAATAACACTGAGCTCCGCTGCAAAAAATGCAAATGCTGAGGACTATAGACTCTGCATGGGGAGCATTGTATTTTTTATTTATTTTTATCACTGACAATTTAATGCATGACTCAGCAGTTTAAGTCTTGTGTTCTGCATTCACTTCTTCTTAATTAGCTGCTGTCATTGCACTAATGTAAAGATACACACACAGGTGTAAACAATCCGAACAGAAAAAAAAGTCTTGCTTGGACATTATTTGTAGTGTAGATGCCTGTGCAGGTCGCTCTCTGTGGCGTGTGTGCTGGAGTTAAGCTGCTTATTAAATGACATTGCTATACCCCACCTTGGGCCCAGACCCACTTGGCCTCCAGCGAGGAGAGAAAAAAGAGCGTGAGTGTGAAATAGGAGCAGCGGTGAAGAAAAGAGAGGGAAGAAAAGGTGTATGGTATTTCTTCTTCTTTTTTTCTTTTTTTTGGAGGGAGAGGATGTCGAGAATAAAAACACTAACTGAGTATGCAACTGAGAAAGTGTGGTTGAGGGCGTGTACGTTGTATTTTCAGTATGAGTGTTTGTGAGCATGACTGTGTGTAAGTGACTAATAGAGAAAAATAATCACACTCATTCAAGTCATGCTCAAATATGACTGTTGAAAAATCTTTCGGAAAATCTGAATCAGAAATTACTGCGAAGCTGCAGTTTGATTACAGCACTGTTAAGCCCCGTTTCCACCAAACACTTTTGGTATTGTACCTTTAGAACCAACAGTAACCCTTCAGACATGGTACCTAGACCCCAGTGTTTCCACTACTCTTAAATGTGGGTGGGGTTGTTGTCACTCACTGTTCCGTCCAGCACTCACTGCCGGTGACACAGATGGAAGTCTGCACCTCGTTTATCGTCCACAGAACGATGTTGCACACAGATATTTTCAAAACAAATAAAACAGGCTGCAGTGAGAGTCTCTCTCCATGGGATATTTAAAAATAGCAGGTTTGTGCATTTAGTCCTTCTCAGGCAAGCTCAGGGGTTTAGTGTTGCCAGAGCCCACAGGAACAACGCTCCACGACGCTTTCTTTTTCTCTGAGTGAGGATTAGAATATATGCAGTTGACGTAACCCGGTGGGAATTAATAAATATAAACGCTTGAAGATCCACTCATTACTCAAAGTGTATGTCATTTAAAAACTAAAGTGATGGTCAAAGTTGTCATATGGATTATTTAAGGTGAGTTGATTGATTCACGTCGTCAGCTCATCCATTGAACATTACAAGTAAACGTTCCACCTCAAAAGTCACTGGCAGTCGGCCCAGTGAAGTTAGTTTTTACTCCAGCTGCTGCAAGAGGCTGATAAAACTCTCCACGGTATGAACAGTGGTTACATGAGCCTCAAAACCAGCCACAACTCAGCCCTGAGCAGAGTGACCGTCCTCTACTGACCAATCAGACTGCAGTGTTCACAGCTCCACCTTTTAGTACCAGATCTGTGTGCTAGGTACCCCAACAGAGGGGGGACCAAACATGGGGACGGTACGGAACGGTTCCATTGGTACCATCCACAACTTTTCACAGTGGAAACAGAAAAAGCGTACTGTACCGTACTGATTCACTGAGTTAATAATCAGTTCAATCAATGTGGAACAATCAACAAGAAACGAATAATCTTTAATATATCTTCACAGCAACAGCTTAAGAAGATACAATTTATTATATAGTGTGTACAGTTTTTGTATTCACTTAACATAGTCTTCCTCATGTTTTGTAAAGTAAATAGATTTTACCCTGCAGACTTCCTCTGCACCAGCAGCAGGAGAGAAGCAGAGATTTCAGAGGGAGTAGTTACTCTCAGCTAATAACATTTCATTTAGTGGAGTCAGTAGTATTTCTGCTCTTTGCTCCCTAACTTGCACCCATCCACTCCCTCCAACGCCGCTCACATGTGTTCTGGCATCGCTCCGGGGCCTGGGGGTGGTAGAAGACGGGGAGGAGGAAGAGTAGAAGAAGGAGGAGGAGGAGAGGGTGGGTATGTGGGGCGGGCAGGCGGACTCCTTTAGCTCCTCTTCCCTTCCCTCTTTCGGACCTGTCAGGCAGGCGGCCAGGGAGTAATGTGGAAATGTGGCTGGCTGGCGTCGACTTGATTAAGTCTGCGCACGTGTCTCTGCAGAGAGGAGACCCCAGGCTTAATCACCCCTAGCCCTGACACTCTCCTCCTCCTCCTCCTCCTCCTCTGCTGTCTTTCTCTCTTTTTCTCTCCATATCTTTTTTTTCTTCCTCTCTGTCCTCCTTCTCCTCCGCTGCCTCCCCTTCTCACTCCTCCCACTGCGAGGCAAAGGCAGAATTTTTCTGTCCCTCCCTGCCCCCTTTTTTTCTCTTTTTTTTTTTTTTTGCTGATTTTCGTTTTTTTCAGTGCTTTTTTTCCCTGCCCTCCTCGCTCCCTGTGTGTAACTGACTTTCCTTTTGTTTGCGAAGCCCTTCTTTCACTCTCTTTATCTCGCACTCTTTCTCCCGCTGCCCTTTCTCTCGCTCTTTCCCTTTTCTTGCACCACTCCCCCCCTCCACCTCTCTCCCTCTCTGTTGTTTCTATGTGCATGTGTTCGAGGCCGTCTTTTTGTGTGTACGTGTATCGTTATCTGTGAGAGGAGCCTTGAATACACATATGAGCCTTTGTGTGTGTTGTATGTGAGGTTGTGTTTCCCATAGTGCAACAGTGTGCACCACGCAGGGATGGACAAGAACCTCTCTTGACAGCTGCAGGCTACCTCACCTCCTGCATGGAGAGGATTTCATGTATGAAATGTCCTCCCTCTTGGGCTGGCTTTGTGCCAGCTGTAGCACATACAACCCTCTGCTTTAAGGTCCTACACACCCAGTCACACGCTGGGTCCTCCAGTGAGCGCTTACATTTACATATCAACATGATTAGTGTGTTGTTGTTTTAGGTTGAGATGAGTTCTTGTTTGTGATTGAATTGTAGGGCTCCAGCCTGATTGCACTTAAGTACCTAACTTTTTCATTTACATGCACAAGCATGTGATATAGATGTACCCCATGACTCTTGGCACGGCAACAATAAATTTAAGCGTTACATTTTCAAGGTAATTTCTAAACTTGGGTTGTAGACCCACAGAAGCCACGGTTCGGTTCATATCCAGGTTTAGGAGTCACGGTTCAGTGTGAGGTCGGTACAGTGGGAAATAAACAAATGCATGAGAATCCATTTGTCTTCACTTATTTTGAAGAGGCAGTAGTGCAAGTCTCAAAGACAAACAGAATCCTTTTGCTCAGGACTGGGGGCATTTCTCCTGCTGGCAACTTCAGTAAATTATTTTCATTATGTAAACAAGGAACAATTCAAACATTTGTTTATTACACTGTATGAACACTGAACAAGCACTTTCCCGAAAGGCAGCGAGTCAAAACAGGCTACTTAAAAAAAGAAGAGCTCGTATAATATGAAATTGAAAATACTAAATAAACAGAATAATAACAAATAAAACGTGTGCAGTAGGATGAGTGTTACATTTAGTTCCACCTTGGCTATATGCTGATGAACATGTCAGTTACTTCAGTATTTTTTTTTTATGCCTCCGCACCAGCAATAGCTGTGGCCGTAGGCATTATAACCATCACCCAGCAGCTGTATCTACAATCATCCTGTAGAGTAATACCAACAGAAACCTCACAGACAGCTTTACAGTAGAGACAGGAGTCTGACAGGGCTGCCTACTGTCCCCTTTTCTCTTCCTTTTGGCAGTCGCCTGGATCATGAAGGCACCCACAGCCGAACAAAACCTGGGCATTCAGTGGACGATGTGGTCCCAATTAGAAGATCTGGACTTTGCCGACGACATAGTCCTCCTGTCACACACAGAAACACAAATGCAGACCAAAATCACAAACCTTGCCACAATTGTAGCCACTACAGGACTTCACATTAACAAAACAAAAACCAAAGTGATGACCATAAATCACAAAATAGATGATGCCATAAAACTGGATGGAGAGGCACTAGAAGAGGTGGACACATATACATACCTGGGAAGCGATGTCGGGAAGGATGGAGGCAGTGACAAAGACATACAAGCAAAAATAGGGAAGGCAAGAACAGCCTTTTTAATACTGAAGCCAGTATTGAACACAAACCACATCTCCACAAAAACTGAACTCCGCATCTTCAACTCCAACGTGAAATCAGTCTTACTATATGGGGCAGAAACATGGAGAGCTACAAAAGCATCATCAAACAAGCTCCAAACATTCATTAACAGATGCTTACGACACATCCTGGGAATTTACTGGCCTAACACCATCGCAAACGAAGAGCTCTGGCAAACCACACAACAAGAACAAATTGAAACCCAAGTCAAACGCAGGAAATGGGGCTGGATCGGGCACACCTTGAGAAAACCATCCAACACGACCAGACAGGCCTTAACCTGGAACCCACAAGGGAAAAGAAAGCCAGGAAGACCAAGAAACAGCTGGAAAAGGTCTGTCGAGGCGGAACTCAAGGAAACAAGAACATCCTGGAAGGAAGCAGAGAAGATCGCCCAACACCAAACTAGCTCGAGGAAGTTCATGAATGACCTATGCTCCCCAAAGAGCAAAAGGGTTTCGGTCAAGTAGGCGTTATGTTTTCAGGTTGTCTGTCCATCCGTACAAATGTACGTCCCATCCCTATGAACATAATACCTCAAGGGAATTTCTTCAGATTTGGCACGAATGTCCGTGTGGATTCAATCAGTTCAATGCTGAACTGATTGGATATCTTTGGTCAAAGGTCAAGGTCAGTGTGACCGTGCATCTGCATTCTCATGCACACAATATCTCAGGAACACCTTTTTTTTTCTTTTTTTTTTTTTAATTTGGCACAAACATCCACTTGGACCGAAAATAAACTGATTCAAATTTTGCGGTCAAAGGCCAAGGTCACTGTGACCTCACAAAATATGTTTTTGGCCACAACTCAGTTCATATGCTAATTGTGACAAAACACAAATGTCTAATAGGATAAAATAATGAGGTGACGGCATGTTATATCTGAAAGGTCAAAGGTCAACTTTACTGTGACATCATCATGTTTATACTTCAGGAACAGAAGGGGAAATATTTGGTCATACACTGAATTGGTGACCCACCTTGAAACTGTGCTGATTGTATAGATCTTCTGTGCTGTCAGGGGGAATATGTGTGTGACGCATCGCGTTTTCACAGACATGAATGTAAACTGTAAGAGAAACTTGACTGGTGCACGAAGGCAAACAACCACAGGGAGGTAATTCTAGTTTCTTTCTTAAATCCTGTTTTGTTTTTGTGTCTAAGGTTTCTTGAAAGCAGCGAGGATAAGGAGTTAGGCTCTAGTGTGTCTTTTCCTTGTCCTGATAATTGGCACATCTGGGTGATGCCATCAAATGAATGTTAACATGCTGGATGTGTGTCCATTCACATCACCTACAACAGTGGAGCATCGGCACACTGTCCTCAACTTCCACACACGCCTCTCTCTTTGTTGCTGTTGTAACTGTGAAGGAACCCACTAGTTGTTGTTCAGCACTCCAATAACTTGTATGTGGGTAAAATGATTTAGTTGTCTAAATGTCATCCGACTGAATGGATCGGTTATTTCATGGGTATTGTGAGGCTCAAAAAAATGTATCCACTGATTTACAGACATCTCTTTAATATGTAAAACAGTAGGAAAGTCTTTTTGGGCCTCATAGCATCATGTGACCGACTCCGAAATGTTAATTCCACTGATTGGCCACTATGATAACTGGCTCCAACGCCTGGTACATTCAAAGTTTCCATGCGGAACTCACGCTTGTGAACTTAGGTTGCACATTACGTGCATCAGTGTAATAAATGTCAGGTGCACCGTGCAACCAACGAAAATATTTAGTCACACTCAACAGATTTTTAGTCGCTCTGGAGGCTTGAAATGATCTGAACAGAATGACTTTCTATTCTTAAGGAAATATTGAATGTATTAGCTGCAGTTTCTGGAAGCGTTTCCCTCATTGTGCACATTTCACATCAGTGTGCCTCAGAAATAGCAGCATAGAAAGCTCCTGGATAATGTAACAAGTTATGTTTGTCATTTCCAAAAACAAAAACAAACCTTTTCTTCTAAGAAATTAAACATTTTTTTTCACTTTGCTATAACAAATGGCTGCAAATGCTGCAGAACCACTGGGCTCGCTTGGCTTTGTTGTGGTGAAGATGCCAGCCAAAGACACAAACAGAGCTGTGGCAAATTTAAAATACTTTGTTGTGAGCTGACTTCATTAAAAATTGAACATGGGACAGTTCCAAACTTTAGCTTGCCATGGTGGTGCATGCAACAGAATGTGAAGCTCAGTAATTGGGTGTTTTGTGTCTCCTTCAACTTGACTTTTTTGTTTTTCTTGTAACAACACAACACAGTGATCTTTTGTACTCAACATTCAAACTGGAGATTTTCTTGACCATTCACGCCTCAATTGCCGTTCACCTCATATTGTCTTTGCAGTGGACTTTTTCATTTCAGAACCCTGGCAGCTCGACATAACCCCTCTCATTTTGCTAACCTATAGGTATGAGTACACACACACTTACACAGTATAAACTGTAGATGCTTACTATACTGCAGTAATGACAATGGCAGCATGCAACTTTTTAATTATTCCAGTTTTCTCTACAATCTCGAACTTTGAAGTGGCGATCCAGTATAGCATTCTGTGTCAACAAATGAGAAGCTTGAAATGATTACATTTCTAAACTTATTCTTATCCAAAGTATATTTCTTTTGCCTGTTTGAGTTTGGAAATTTGGAGGTCAGTGGCAAGCTGTGAGTGACGGTTTGTTTTTGGGAGTGGGGGAAGGCACACAAGGCGGTCCTAAGCCGAGATGGCACAGCGCAGCGGGCTTTTCCAAAAGCAACATGCCCAGTCATCATTTTACTCACACGCTCAGAGATAGACAAGGCTCTGTGCATTTTGCCAAGAGGGTCTTTGCCATGCTTATATACACACTTCACTGTCAGCACACACACATGCAAACACCCACATTCAGATGCGGAAATATACACACAGGCACACACAGACACAGATCCTGATGCCCGCAGCTTTAGCAGTGCTACCTGTCTCTGCGGTGACTCAGCAGAGCTAATGTGGCAGCAGAAGCAGCAGATGCAGGGCCTTTGCTCCATCCATCACATGCTGTCGTTATCCCAGTGTGCTAAATGATTCTATTAGCGCGTCACGCTGGCCCCTCAAAGCTCCCACTGTTCCCACCTCCACAATGTGGTTCCAGCAATCCAACCCATGCGTTGATAATTTGCCCTGAAAAATTGGCCGGGGACAAGCATCCAATTATGGCTTTGCACCCCGTTCCCAGCGCCTCATTTTGGATAACCGCTCTCATAACCGAGCTCTTTGAAAACACGATGAATCCGCACTTCTTCTTCTTCATCATCGTTTCTCATTTTCTTATTTGTTTTTTTCTCTCTTATGTTTTGCTTCTCATCCCTTGTGGTCTCCCTGTTATTCTGCCTGATGTAAACACTGCTGACACACTCGCTCAGCGTTGTATCACACCGATTTTAAGTGAAGCATGTTGACAGTTATCAACTGATCTGAAGTTAGTTTACTATTATGACAAATAAAAGCCCCTGACTTCAGCCTGTCATTTAATGCGCTGGGCACTGAGCCAGCGTGTCTGTTTTCCCTGTCTGTCAGTGTGGAGTAGTGTTGGAAGTCATTTTTCATCATATTCATTACCCTGGCTCGCAGGCTGCGTTGTGTTATTAGGTCATTGCTGTTATATCACGGTAGTATTACATCAGTTACAAAAAATTGTGCATGTCCTTGCACGATTCTCTGTATCTGTCTCATGTTTGTGTGTTGACATTTGGCCCTGAGCTAAGACCCAGTGACGTTTATATAATTTCTTAAATCTGCAGTATTGTTTGACATATTAATACTGTTAGTTATTATTCCAAAACAACAAGTATATTCTTCAGCGTTTTGTTTGGATTTGGAGTTTGGTTTTATCTTCTGGCCTTATAAATTGTACACTCAGCTCACTGTGTTCTGTTTTGAAGTTTGGCAGCCGCTCCTGTTTTCAACATTGTCCCGAATGTTCTGGCTATTGTTTGTTCTCCTGCTCAAATTAGATTTCATGTGTTTTGGAGCGCAATCTCAAGATCAGCAGATCTGGCTGCTCACTGGTGTGGAACTTGGAGAAATAGCACTGATATCAGTCAAACAGACTTTTTTGAACATTCAAACATGTTCAAGTGATGCAGCTTAAAAATATGGTGTTTTTAACCTCATGTCAAGAGTTATAATACAGCCTACTACACATTTACATCATATTCACAACACTGAAAACAGTTAATAGAAAACATAATGACCCAGAATGCTGAAGTGATGTGGACAGGTTTTACTGCAAGATCACATTTTAGATATCAATACTGCTCAAGGGCCTCAACCACTATTCAAATGTTGTTGACACAGCTGCCCAATAGCATTTAAATAACACGCAGGACAGTCCTGGTACACCTAAGAAAGTGTTGAACCAAAAGCCTGTAATTTTTTGAGGAGCTTAAGAGCAGTGATACAGGCCCATAATTCACCCTGACGCACTCCCCTCTCACATCTCATCTCACCAGAGAACATTAGTAGGGTCAATTTGACCAGTCGTAGACCCTGCTGCACCCCCGGAGCCCTCTGATCATCTTTCACCTCCTCCTGGGCCCGTGAACTCTCAGTGTACAGTCATCTGATCCCTCTATAGCAGCAAGCAAGAAGTGGTTCCTGACCTGGACTGCTTACACACTCAGAGAGGTGGGATCACAGCCTGTAGTCAGACTTTTAAATGTTACAGTGATTCTCATTTTGTTCATTTGATCTCTGGAACATTAACAAGAACTGATATGGACTGTCATTTGTTCCAATCACATGATAACCTGTGCTCAGCTTATCACAACAAAACTTAAAACTGACCCTTGGCTGTTTGATAATAAAAACTTTACAATCCCTGTGGTGAACTTGGAGCCACCAGCCTGTTGTCATTCTAAAGTCATTATAAACCTTTAGCAGTGGTGGTATGATACACCACCTGCCACGGCAGTTTTGATACGTGGACGGATGAATGTTAGAGCCATGCCATGATGTTTTTTTTCTAAACCTTAAAAACTTTCCAAGAGTTGGTTCATGTTCTCACGGCAGCATTTACAAGCGGACCAGATCAAATGCCTTGTGTGAGAAAGCTGCTCTTGATTGGTCAGAATTTCCATGTGGGAAAAATCCAGGAAGTAAAGCAAACGTTGAAGAAGAGTACACTTGCAAGATAAATGTGACACTTTCTAATGTCACAATGGAGGGACAACTACGCAGGTTGATTTTAGCGCTGCTCATCGTGGACTATATTGCTGTCATTGTTCATTTTAGTCAAACCATACAGTTTGAAAACGAGGCGCGGCTCCAACTAGAAAACAATGTTTTGATGCATTGGATGTGCTGAATGTGCATATTAAGGCAGTACAGGAGGAGGTGCACATTAATAATCCTCCAGGACTGTAACATGCTCATGTTTAACCCAAACAATGTGTCATGTGACTGCAGTTGGTTCAGATCCAGGTCGGAACACGTTCTCACCACAAACGAACCGCACCAGAGTTCGTTTGGAACCAGACTGAGACCACCTCTTCAAGAAGGTCTCGGTCCGGTTGTTTTGGTGCACACCTGAGTGTGATTGCTGTGTTCACACCTGCCCAAACGAACCGCACTTAGGGGGCAAACGAATTTGAGTTTGACTGGACCCAACCAAACAGGGCACCCTAAGTCTTTTGGTAGTAATGTCTTAAGTTAATCAAGTTTTACAAAAGTTGGGTCTTTCGGTCTTACTGTAGGTCTCAAGTCTGCTGGTGTGATGATAGAGATTCAAACCTGCTATGTTCTGGTTACATGATTGGATACGCTGAGCCCACCATGATTCTGAAAAAGCTTAGTTGAAAAACAAGAAAACTAAAAAATTTGATATGTATACCATATAAGCAATGAATCAGTAGTGGAGAGTTAGGAAGCGCCAGTGATACGGCCCCATTCTCGGCTTTCCTGTGTGTCTGCTTGTGTGTTTGGACTGCTGCTGTAATTACCGTCCAGGCAGGGACAGGACAGACCTGGAGACAGAGGCAGTGTGCTAATTGTACGGTGGACCTGGAACGGAAGCTATTAAAGCAAGTCTGCAAAGACGCTCTCAGCCTCATCTGCTGCCATAAATCCCTCCTCTCCACTACGACTGACTGCTGTTACAACTACCACTCCCTCCACCACTTCATCTCTCCCTCCATGTCATTATTTCTATCACTCAGCTTCCCTTTCTCCCAGTTTTAGTTTTTCATTATCGACTGAGCAGTTTGATAAGAGACAGAAAAAAACTCAACTTTGAGCAAGTTTCAGCATGAGAGAAATAGGTTGGGGTTACGGAGGAATAGATTTACTGCTTAACTTAATTATTTTGTTTGTTTTTATAGCTTATCTTTTTCTTTGTGCAAATAAATGAAAACCAAACTAAAGCAGAGATAAACAGAGACTGATGCGGTTGTTCATTAGCCAACCTGTTCCCACTAATTTCCTCTCCACATTAAAACAAGCTTGCAGCGTTGTGTTTGGCCAGAACTCTTAGTCATACGCCACATTTGAGATCCCTTCTCTCTTGACAAAGGGACTCAAAAAAGTGGTGATCTCATTGACTTCCTTTACACCTTGTATTAAAATGCATTTAGTATTATGAGGTTGCAGTTGCATAGTGCCTGACCACATGAAAGCATAGGGGTAAATGCCCCCAAAACACACTGAGGATGGATTGTGATCTGATCTGCCAAACCACTTCCGGAGGTACATATTTTGACCACATTGAACACAAGTGTAAATGCGGTTGCGTTTTCAGTCCACGTACAACAACTACATGGGCAGAAATACATGATTGTATGTGACTGTTTGAAACCAGTGAGGTAGCAGCCATTAACCCATTAGCAAGCTAAGCTAATGGATGGATGGAGTCAAGACAAGAGCAGTCTACATTCAGTTTGGTCCAAAGAAAGTACACAAGCAAATGATGGAGAACAGCTACAACTGTTAAGTTTTAGAGATGGACAGAGTGATCCGGTCTAAGTTTGAGCTCAGTGTGGACACTAGAGATGCATATTAAAGATCTAGTGTGTAGGATTTAGTGACATCTAGCGGTGAAGTTGCATATTGCAACCAACTGAAATTTCACTTGCTCACTAAGCTCAGGAGAACTATGGTGGCTTATGGGGAAAAAAAACAGGAATGGCCCTATCTAGAGCCAGTGAATGGTGTGTGTTTGTTCTGGGCTTCTGTAGGAACAACATGGTGAAATCTGTGGAAGATGATCCACTCTGTATGAAGATACAAACAGCTCATTCTAAGGTAATAAAAACACAACAATTCTTATTTTCAGGTGATTAAACACTAAAGAAAACATAGTTCTTACCAGGGCTGCCCCCTAACGTTCCACCAAATGTTAGTCGACCAGAAAGGTCATTTGTTGGCAAGATTTCATTGGTCACATAGTCGCAGAAAACAAAAACAAACAAACATGAAACTCTATTAGGAGCTGCGCCTTGTCAGAATAAATCAAAACCTGTATGACTGGACCTTGAGGGAATTTAATTTGAAAGGACAGACACAGGAAGTGGCCACGTTCAGCAGTCAGACAGGAGTCAGGTTAATTTCCAGGGCTGGTACCTGCGGTTATTCCACAGGCTAGTTAATAACATGTCGGGCAGGAAATCCAAAGTGTGGGATCATTTTGAGAAGGTGAAGGACGAACCCAAGGTGATATGTAAACTCATCTTCATTGGTCGACTACAAACATGACGTATCATCTGAAACATGGAAGTAGCTACATGCCCATTAGCCCACAGCGTCATTAACAGGCGGCTCGCTCAGTGTGTGACGTGCGCCCAAGTATATAATTTGATAATTTAATGAACATCGTAAACATGTGGGTGACTAGTGGACTAATGGCTCTACATGACGACTATTGGTCAACTAGGAAATTCTTCGTCTTTTTATATTATATTACATTTCCGCCAATATATCCCTTTAAATCTTACTATACCTTTAATATAAATGTAATCAGGTGAATCATATCTATATTCAATCTGGATACGAGACACATTTGCAAGGTATAAAGGGGTCATATTGAAACAGTTGTTTTTATATCCGTTTTCAAACTTTAAACTGTGAGCCTGGTGTTTATGGTAGATCCATGGCCTCTACCAGGCTTCTGAAGGATTGCACTGTCAACGTCAAGACTCTCATTTTATGTCTTTTGAGAATGAAAACAGTTACAGTTCAGTAAAGAAAGAATAAATTAAATGCATATCTGTCAAACTCTCCATCTCTGTATTTCCAGTATGTGTGTCTGTCTGCCTCTCATGTACGACCACGTTTATCTTACAGGGTGACTGCTAACAGAAACAGAAGAGACCACTCAGTCGTTTTCTCTGGACTCTCACATTGTAAATCCATCATTCTTTCATTAATGACTATACTTACTAAAAACCACTGAACACACTGAGCTGGAAGTATTCAAATAGTTTAACAGGAATATATGCTTCCTTAGGATATTGAGGCTGCACAACTTAATGGAGGATGAAAAATGCTGCCTCGTTCTTCTGCGTCTTCGGTTTCTCTGATACACAAACAGACACGCAGCAATCACCATTGGCCATTAGGGAGGCCAACCAGGCCTCCCATAGCTGAGAGCAGGAACAAAAAGGCTGACCACTGTAGAAAGGCCTAATTAAACAGCGGTCTTTAATGTCAGACAGCCCCCCACTGTAGCCCCAACCACACATGAATGAAAGAATAATGCTCTTTTGAAAAGAAGTTCGGTTTTATAATCTAAACCCATTGGCTTATGAAAGGGAAGCCCCTAAGCTAAGCAGGCCCACAGGTCACCCTCCATCTCTTCCTTTCTCCCTCTCCTTCCTCGCTCTCTCTTCTCTTCTTCTTCTCTGTCCTCCTGCTGGGTCCATAGCCAGGGTTAAGCCAGGCTGAACGTGGGCAGGTCTGTGACCGCCACCTCCAGCAGGCCCTTGCTCCCCCAAGGTTGTGGTGTTGCTAATTGTCCCTGGACGCACACACAAAAAAACACATGAACAGCCATGTGTGTTGGCTTGACCAACCACTGGGCTCATGTGCTTGGATTATCAGAGCGCTATGAAAGAGAAACAGCCAATTGCGTCCAAAGATGGATGCTGTAGCAGGGGTAAGAGCTGAGAGGAGGGGGTGGGATTGGGTGCTCCGGTGGCTCAGTGCCAGGGGTTATCCCGGAAAATGATTGGGGAAAAAAAAATCAAGCGTCCAATGTGCAGCCCCCCCTCCGACCTCACCTCACCTCTCCACTGCCCACCCCCAAAAACCTCCCCACCCCACCCAGGCGAGGGGACCCCCCGACTGGCAGCAATAAATAGATTCTTTCTCTAACATGCCTAATCCTGCTAAACAGCAACAAATCCTATTAGGCCATGAATTATAAATCCTCCTTCACCACCTCACCCCCTCGTTCCCCCCACTGGAGAAACCCAATCGCACTCCTGTCCTCATAACGTGCACGCGCATACCCACACACATACAAACACTAGACCTCAAGAATGTTGGTCTAAACAGGGAGGAATTGTAAGTGTTGGATATCCATGCATTGGTTTGTATGTCTATGTATGTGCCTGGCTGCTCGCTACCATTTCTGCTTAATGCTGGTGGGATTTGTGTGTGTGGCCTCTTGCAAGGCTTACTTCTCCCTACTTCATGGTTAGCCAGCTTTTATACAGATATACAAACGTGTATGCAAGCAGGGATACTCTCATGCACACCAGAGTCATAAATAAAAATGCTCCCAGTAGCAGTTTGCAGTTATATCTTACTCCTGTTACACAGTATTCCTTGTTCAAACATTGGTCCTCTTGATTGTAGTTGATCCGTGGGACGCAGCTGGAAAAAGTAGGATGTGTTGGCAAAATAAAGAGCAACAGGAAAATGTCAAACTTCACTGTGTCAGCAAGTATGACCTAAGTGGAATTATAAAATAACAAGTTGCAGTCAGGTGCACTAGCTTTAATGCTGAGAGAGAATGTGCTAATATTGCTGCTGTTCAGGACAGTTGACACATGTTGACGCTAAGAGACAGAACAGTATATAGTCCACTATATAGTGAGTTCGCCATTTTGTAGTGCTGTCCGTATCAGTGGCGGCTGCTGGTCTTTCACACAGGGGAAGCTCACTTTAAGTTTACATCATAAAATTTGTCATATTGTAGCGAGGCAGTAACTTATAAAAGGAACATTTAATTGAAGCCATTTTTCAACCACACTCATGCCATAGAACCACAGCAAAACACACCTCAAAGGCACTCTGTCAGAAGACTCCACTCGCAAATATCCACATGGGACTGAGCTCGAAATGTGAAGCTCTGTCAATCACAAAGGGGTTCAGCCTTTTAGACAGTTCCTCCAATCATCATGCAGACACCAAGCGTTCTCTCCCGCCTACCGCTGCATTAGGTCCCGGAGAAGCTGAGCCTCCCTGGAAGTGACGATTTTGTCGCATTTATCCAATGACCGTCTCGCTTTGCTGCATGAAAAAACCTGCTCAGCGCTGTCTCATGCCGTCCACCGTGCTGACACGAGAATGTATGACAGGGAGGTCGCGTTTGAAAATGATAAACAGCTGATGTTTGAACATCATAGTCATGATGTTAAACGCATCCTAGCGCACGTTTAATGCAATGTAAATTCTTATTTTAATGAAATTCAATAGTGCATATTTGACCATTTCTTCTATGAAATTTTAGGGGAAGTTCAGCCTCCCTTGTTGTCTCAGAGCAATCGCCCCTAGTCTGAATGTATAGTGGTAATTATTATATCCTTTATAGTGGACTCAAAGTATCCCAAAATGCATCGTGAAAAGTAGTGTACAACCGATGGTCACTCACCAAGCACTATACCCCATCATGCATTGCGCCAAAGGAACGGACAGACACAGGGGAGGGCAAACACAGAGACAGACAAGGGGAGAGAGAGCAACTCGATTACAACCTTTTGTACATGTTTAACTTTTAATGTCATGATGAAGTTTGTTTTACCAGTTTCTTAGTCGTGTTATAATCAATTTGATGTAGAGTCGTCGGTCCCGAAAAGATAAAAATAAATCGGCAGCTAATTTTCTCTTGTGCTTAACAGTTACTGCACAGAGTAGGGCTAATAATGCTAGCTAATGTTAGCAAGCTGGGTCGCCGTACTGGCATAATGAATAACACTATAAATTAAATTCAGAAGTTATTACATGACTGACTGGTAAAACAAACTTTAAAGGCCCTGACACACCAAGCCAACGGTAGGCCGTCAACCAAAGTCAGACCAGAGCTAGCTGGGAGTGGCTAGCGGAGCATTAGCTGCAGCATGACCGGAGGGAAGCACAGCCAGTTAGCCTCCGCTAGTCTCTGAGCTAGCCCCGGCTCTCCGTTTGGATCCAACCGGAGCACCGAGCCCTGGTTTGTTATTCAGGTTAAAGTGGGAAGAAGCAGCGGGTTTTTCGGGCAGCTGAGTGAAGTGGAGCCTGCGGAGGAAACACCGGGACCATCTGGATGTAATAGTCCGTGGAGGTGCTGCGGTGCTCGGCTGCACAGATAGGAAACCCCTCGGCTGACATGATGTACCACTCTTTCACTCTGCTCTCTCTCACGCAGGCGCAGAACGTACGGGAGCTGCCCATTGGTCCGACATCCCATTGTTCCGACCATATTAAACCCATTGTTCCGAAGTCCGTTCCGAAATCATCATGATGCCCTGTGGTTAAGGTCTGGTTAGGTTTAGGCACAAAAACCACTTGGTTAGGGTTAGGAAAAGATCATGGTGTGGGTTAAAATGAAAAAGAAAGTGACAAACACATAAGCCGTGAGCCTGCTTCGCCTCAAGCCTTTCCCAGCTGACCCAGAGCCGGCCGCGGCGCACCATCAAGGTAGAAATACGCCCGCCGGGAGCCGTTCAGCACCGCGGACCGTCGGACCAATGGGCTGTCGGACCAATGGGCTGTCGGACCAATGGGCTGTCGGACCAACGACATGGACCCGAACGTACGTGCCACTTGGCCATCGGATGTAGTCTTTGTAGTGTGTTCAAATGCAACTGACACAGGGCAACGTGAGGCGATGTGAGGCGACGTAGACGACGCAACAATTGGCTTTGGTCGCCGCTAGTTCTTTGATGTCGGTTTTGTGTGTCCACACCTTAAAACAACAAAGGTTAAACAGAGAATTACTGACATTAGTAGGACAGGTTGATATGTGCTGCTCTCTCTCCTCTTGTCTGTCTGTCAGTGTAACATTATTAATAGGCCTGTGTTTTATGTGAGCAGAGGGCCACAAAGTACTTTGTGACGTTATTTATTATACAAAACCTGCTTAAAAACCAGATATTCAGTATGAGGAAAATGTGCTCTGACCCTGATACAGTATGCATTCCCAAATTACTGACACACCTTAGCCTAAACATTTAGGCTAGACGAACGACTGGCACCAAAGAGGGGGGACATTAACCCCAAATCTTCCAACTCTCTAATTAGGCTCACTTTGAAGAACACTTACAGCCACATCCTCCTCTTAAGGCTACACCTTAGGCCTGGATCATTAACCCCCAGAACCTGAATTACACTGGTCACATGTATGAGGTAGTCATTGTCCCAGACTCTTTCTTTTTGTAACTGCTCACAGTCTGTAAATGATAGGAACTGCAGGAATTCATGGGTGTATCAAATGAATATCTTAAGTATATAGCCATATACAGAAAAAAGGGTCTATATTTTATGTAAGAAACCATGGAAACTGTCCTTAAAATACAAACAATTAGATGTTTTGTCTTTGTTTTACAGATTAAAATCTTTGTTCCCTGTGGTCTTCACACCCCAGTACAAAGTGTTTTTCCCACGGCCTTTCCGTCTGTCTAACTGGAGACCTCCTCGCCCAAATCTTTAGTTAATTTGGCAGTTAGAGTCGTGTCAGAAAGAGTTCACCAGTCATTAGTCTACTTGTTAGAAGTGCGCTCCTCTCCAATCTTCTCTCAGTGCGGTGGGAAAGAGCGGTGTCTGTCTCTGTTCCCCTCAAATAATGACAGGTTGTGAGACTTGGCGTCATTAACATTAAACATGGGCGGGACTTTTTTTCCGAGGTCACCGGGATGTCGACCATCTCTCGAGAGGGGTTATTTTCATTGGTGGGATTCTTTCGCCAGCTTAAAGACGGGAGGTTTTCATTCACATGTACCTTCGGAGGTATGTGGTGACACATCAGACCACATAGGAATACTTTGCACAAGGGGCGTAGTATCTAGTGGTGGAAATCCCAAGTAGGCCTATATATCACCACAAAATTCCTTCTAACATTGTGTTTAAGTCGGGAACAAAAGATATTGTGGGCTACACTGTGAGGACAGGAATGTGTCGGAGAGATCGAAGCTCTGCATTTGTCTGCGTCTTTGTGTCTTTCACAGTATACAGTAGTGTCCCAGTGTGTTTGTGATAGAAATGCAGGAGTTTAGGGTGATGCCGAATCTACAGTATCTCTGGCCTGTCCCTTGTTTTCTCTCCCTCTGTGGCCACACACATCAAACATTGCTTGCTCGCTCTGTTCTCTCTTTGTCATCAGCTCTTAATGGGCACTGGGCTTTGATGTGGTTTCGGTGCTGCTATTTTCTCCAGCATGTCTTGATCAGTGTCCATTGATCTGGAGGGGGTGGCATGAAAGCAACTGGAGCAGACACACAGAGAGGAGGGGTACTGTTGTATCAGAAGCCATGTTTAACTATCTGCATCCCGCTGCATGGAGTGCGGTGGAGTCTTGTGTCAAGTTTGAGAAATAAAGAGAGTCTGAGAAACACACAGTGAGAGGCAGAATGACAGAGGAAAGCAAAGAGCAAGAGAGTGAGTCCGGGTTAAATAACTATTCTATTGAATTGTCTGTCATCAGCATCACAGAGCCTGTTCACACCTGGTATTAACATGCGTTCCGGTGATCTGAGCACAAGTGGACAGCTGAGACGCATCGTCGCTGTTTACACCTGTGTCTGTCATGCGTCTGCAGCTAACCGCTTGTGTTTAGATTTTGTGACTGCCCATGTCACTTAAGCCCCGTTTCCACCGAGCAGTACGGTACAGTTCAGTTCGGTACGCGTTTTTTCTGTTTCCACCGTGAAAAGTTGTGGATGGTATCAATGGAACCGTTCCGTACCGACCCCATTTTTGGTCACTCTGTTAATGTTAATGCCAGGAATAAATGAGGCCATAATTACAATGTAAACCATGTATTGTGATTACTGTTACAATGATCGACTGCTTATATGCATAAAGTCTGGGACAGAATCATTCCTATGAAAATACTGTTTAAATAAAACAGATTGTAATCAAGTAGTCTGCCCACAGTGTTCATTTTGAGTCTTTTCATGTATGACAACATATGGAAAAAAAAAAATCAAAACTAGTGTAATTCTATTGCTTTTAACTTTGCTCCCATGATACTTTGCCTTGCGGTAGCCTGTCTGCTTTTAGCTGGCTACCTGCTGCCTCTGCTGTGTGCACATTGAAATAATGATGGGAAAAAGAAAGTCCATCCATCCATTTTCTTCTATTCTTCCATTCACACTCACATTCAAACCTACGGACAATTTAGGCCCTGTTTAGAGGACAACGGTTTCTCTAAAAATGGAAAAGTCTGTCCTTTGCGTTTTAAAAAACGTATGCATTTATATGACGATGTTACTGAAACAATCTCCATTCACACAGAGCTGCAAAAACTACTAGAAATGCTGTAGTATGCACGCCATGCCAATGGGTGGCAGTGTGAATTTGCAAAGCAACACCACGGCATGACGCCATGCGCCTGCGCTGAAGCGCCTTCCTCTACAACGCGGTGATTACAAACCAAACAAAGAAGACACAATGGCGAAAGCATGCACAGATAACTTTGTCTGGATGGACGACAAGGTGGAGTTGCTACAGTAACAGATCTACACTTCACTTCAAATCAACAGGGTGAGCAGCACAAACAGAGCTCGGCATTGTTGTTGTGACGGTCGGCATGCCTAGTGACTGGAAGCGTAATGCGCATGTGCGAAAAGTCTCCGTTTTCAGAGGAACTGCATATTGCAAGTTTACATGTCAACGGAGACGCTGCCGTTTCCAAAAAGTTGCACTCTGGAACCCGTTTTCGAATCGTTGCATTTTCAGGCACCCAAAACGCCGCTGTCGTGTAAACGATCGGCCAAAACGCAACTAAAGTTTACCGTTTTCAGTTGAAATCGTTGTTGTATAAACGGGGCCTTAGAGTCACCAATTAACCTGCATGTCTTTGAACTGTGGGAGGAAGCCGGAGGCCGGAGTACCTGGAGAAAACCCACGCTGACACTGGGAGAATATGCAAACTCCGCACAGAAGGGCTCCCGCACCTGGGAACCCTCTGGCGACAGTGCTAACCACCACACCACCATGCCGCCAAAAAGAAAGTCATTTTCTCTAAATAAAAAAACTTCTCCTAAGTCCTACATCGTAGGCAATTTGGCCTGCTTGAGTTTCCTGAGGACGTTTCACCTCTCATCACCTCTCAGTTCTCTATATGCCGTTCTTCAGAACTGAAGGAGCCTCTTGAATGAGAGGCGAAACGTCTTCAAGAAACTCAAGCAAGTCCAGTTGCCTACGATATGGCACTAAGAATTACCATGACCTGGATGAATGAGAATCTGTTTCCTCAAAGAATATGGCTGCTGGTCACAGAGACAGAAGTTGAAGTAGTAGTTGAAGTTGAAGCTGCACATGTGTGTGTCACAGCTTTACTCTATTTTGAAACAGCAACAACAGTTCAATGTTAATCTGTATGAGACATAAAGACAGAAAAAATTGGTTCACAAACAGTTATCAATTTAAGCCTGACAGACGTGATCACAATAAGCAGTGTCCAGTGTATATGTAAATGAGAACAAATGAATTGTGAGTTCAGCTGTGTGGGAATGGAGGCATAAGAAGAGGACATTTAGCTGTTTACCCGTTATTTTAGTGCTGCACTGTAAACAAACATCTCCACAAAAACACCCTGAGAATGCCAATGTGACAACACTGCATTTTCAAGAGTAATAAGCATCTTCAGATTTAGCTGGCTGGGTGCAGAGGTGGCCTGAGAAAGACAACGTTGGGTTTAACTTCTCACATGCAAACCACTCTCAGAGCTGGTTTAATTTCCCACGAGACGAACCCTTCGAAGAAAATTCACATGGGAGAATCTCTTGCGTTAGAAGCCCATTCATTTAAAACCCTCACTGAATGGAGAAACTTGGCTGTAACAATTTAGTGTCACACTTATAATTCTTACCACGACACTCCCTGGCATGCCATCACTTTCAGATCAAACATTCCTCAAAGAATGTAGTCGTCTTATCCTGCCCAAGATATGATAAAGGGTTGTCTGTTTTTGAGGAGAACAGAGGAGCACATCTCTTTGATGGACCAAAGCACCAGTCATAAAGCTTATCTCACACACACACACACACGCACACACACAGGCCAGCAGTCTTGCTGGGCCTTGACCGTTAGTAGCACATTGATGTCTAAGGCTGCTCTCTCCTGACTGACTCCAAGGTTATTGCAGCGCACCATGGAAGCACAGGATATTTGACGGTCCCCTGCCAAATAAAGAGCTGAGGGGGGTGGGGGTGGTGTGGGGGATGAGGGAGAGTTGCCATTGACAACTCGGAGACCATCAGAAAGTGAAAAAAGAGAAAACTTATTAAGAGAGAAGGGTCCAGGGGAAACTGCGGGGCTAAATCTGTCACAGCTTTTCAAGAGAGGGACGAGGCCAGAGCACGACTGCGGCAACTACAGCTTGTACACGACTTCGTCAGTCAGCCTAATTAAGAATAGCACGTCTGTTGAGAAGAGCCAGGAGTTTGGGTTTAATCCCTAAAAGAAAAGAAAACACAACCATCCTGCCCAATAGAGAGTGAATCATAGAGCGCAGCACAATGGAAAATATACTGAAGTCACCGTGGGCGAGATCTGAGCTTTGCTGACTCAAGAGGAGTCCCCAGGATACAGTGTGTGTCATATCTTCTGCACAGATGAAAAATAAACACAACTAAGAGAAAAGGATGAGGGGGAGGCCCGAGGAGATGAGTAGGAGGCAGAGTCACAGCCGGCAAGTGTTTGAAGGGCAGCATCAGCAGAGAGATGTAGGAATTACTGTGCATTCCTTTAGTTTCTGTGTGCCAAATGTTTAATGGAGTGGAGGGAGGGGGGATCGGTGTTGGACATAAACTCCACCGTGTTATTATTAAGTCACATATCACACTTACCCAGTGAACATGTGCGCGCATTTGTGTCAAATACAGGAAACGGGAGGAGGGCAAGGAAGGAGCGCAGTACAGTTGTCCAACGATCAAACCCGCACATGTTTTTTGTTTCCTACATGTGTTTTTTCCCCCAATTACGGTCAAACCTTCAAGTCACACAGTAAAGAGGAGACAAAAAAACACATCCTTCTCCTGATCGATGAGGTGGGGGCCTCATGCTCTTTATGTTTGTCATTGTTAGTGTGCATTTCCTCCTATAGGTTGGACAGGCCGTGCGTGGAGGGCAGGAAAAGAGACAGCAGCCCGACAGCCTTTGATGTTCATGTTTTATGGTCCCATGTCAACGCATTGTCTGTTAAGTCCCTTTGTTGTCCCTCTGTCTAATTAAGACTTCAGAGCGACTTGTTGACTCCACAAAGACCCTTGTTTGGGGAGGGGGAGGGTGGTGTGTGTGTGTGTTTTTTGTGTGTCAAGGGTTGTGTGTGCATACGGGTGTGTCTCTTTTGACTTGGACCATGTTTGAGGGAAATGTTTGTCACCCACTACATACAAAAAAGTTGACTTTAACGTAAGAATGGAGTCATTCATTTTCTGTTTGTGTCTGTTTGTATCTCTAGCTGCAAAGTAACTGTGAAATGCACTGAACACACACACACAAACATGAGTACACATGCTACAGGCAAGTGTTTAAAGTGGCAATGCTGTCCTAGCCATTGCTTTATATTGTTTTCCATTCCCTTTTTCATTCCTACCATCATCCAATGGATCTCTCCAGCAAGTCTGGTGGCGTCAATTTGCTGTTAATCTACCCCTCTCAGCAGATATACTGCCCCTACACACACACACACCGTCCCACAGCTTACCAGCTTAACTTTGATGTCTCTGATACCAACAGATGGCTGAAAGGTCACCTGTCTCTGAGACATAATGTCCATGAAATAGAAGACGGGAGCAAGTTCTGCTCACCAGCAGACAGGAGATGTTTTACTATATTGATCTAAATGAATGCTCTGAAATAACTATTTATACTATTTGAGCTTTATAAGGCTGTACATGACTTTTTTGGCCATTTAATACCAATTTTCAACGATTCAGGGTTTTTTGTTCCACATAAAGTTTTAAAGTTTGAAGCGGGCTCAGCGCGACATTCACTAGCTTCAGGCTGTAATTTCTCAAAATTCCCCCGGGCGTGAAACATGTCATTTCGTGGTGTTTTGTTTGTTTGTTTGTTCTGTTAAATGCAGATCTTATTGCCTGTGTAATGTCATGAATAATGCAAAGACTGTGTTGCTGTCAACCCATCCTGACTTCTTCCTCTCATTAATGGGAAGAAATGTTATATTATGTTAATCTCTATTTAACCTCTTACACTCCACCCCCATTTTGTAGCAAAAACGCCTAAAATGACATACCCAAATTAAAATGACTGTAGCTTCTGAACCTCTCTGACTACATGCATGCATGAGGTCTTGCCAGAAAGAAAACTCCTTGAAGTTTCTTGTGAAAGTGTCAGAAACACTCTAGGTGATACAGAGACAGAGTAATGGGCCTCTGAAGTCAGTAAACAATTGAAGATTTTGCCTAAAATAAAATAAAAAATGTGTTTCAGGATGAATAACTGTCTGTGGCTTCATCTGAGCAGGTAAATGACACTGTGGGGCTGTAGGCACACTATCAATGAACATTTGTTTCAAATTTGAAGAAGATTGCTCAAAGTATGACCATTCTACAGTGTTTTTTCCATGAAAAGATCCAGGCGGAGCTCCAAATGACAGGAGCGCTCACTCCGCTTCAAAACAGTACTATCAGTGATCAAACAACACTCAGCCAGCTTCAAACATTGTACCTTATTGAAATCAGGTGTGATTATGATAGCTGATGTTGTTTATGACACAGAAACACGCAAAAGTTATGATCCCGCTTTCTAGACGGTATATCTCAGCCAAAAATAGTGGTGGGAGTGAGACTCTTACCTTTTATAAAAGAGCTACGTGCCCGCTAACAGCTCCACATAAGATCGCAAGTAATTCTTTAACTTTTCCCGTCAAAAAACAGCATGACATGACTTTTCACCACTCATCGCGATTTTGGACTTTAGGCTGCTCTGGTGGGAAATCCATAATAAATAAAAGAAAAATGATGTTATTTTTGAATCCAGCAATACCAAACATCACATGGTTTGATGACATTGTGCGCCTGGGAGATACCATTTAACAGAGGAGGGGGGGAGCGAGGACGTCGGCGTCCTGGTGGAGTTAGAGAGGTTTTTAATATAAATGGCATATGACAGTTTTTGGGCTTTGCTGAACATTCAGCAGAAGAAAGCATATGTTTTGTCCTATGTTTCATAAATGTTTGTTACAGTACTGAAAAGACTTTGGTTGACTCTAGCTTGTAATAATAGTTTTAATAATTCAAATGTCCGCATGCACCTTGCGGGTGTGTTCCTGGGAAGTTCGGGAGTGCTGAGGGCTGTCCGAATCCACACTTCATCCAGCCCACAAGGGGCCTCCAGCGGATTTGCTGACTTCCAGAGAGTCCGCTTGGGGAGCAGACTTAAGCAGACTTAACTGATTTAATAACCCACAATTCATTACATTACACACATGACGTTGTGGGTTTATCAACTGCAGAAAAAAAACTTATGAATGTGTAAAATAGTTATTGATGGTTAGTCCTATTAAAATGCTACTTGACTTGTGTAGGCCAGAAATAATATTCAACCACATAATGATACAGGGATATGTTCAAGTACAGGCTGTAGAGGGGCTGTAAATACATTTTATTTTTATACAGCCATACACTCTGAATTTCACATAGAGCCCCTTTAAAAACCCAATGATGAACAGAATCAGTATTAAGAGAAATGAAGGGGTAAAGAGGGTTTTTATGCTCATTTTACACACTGAATGTCTCAACTTTGGACGGGATAAACAGGTGGGGTCATCTGACATGCAGAATTTCTAAAAATCATATATTAGTATGTGATAAATACTTGCTAGTATTTTTAGTTTAAGATAAATACTAGAGTGTCATTAATACATAATATCTGCCCTTGAAAATATAATACAGCATGCCTTCCTCAAATTTGCATGAAGATTCGACAACTCTTTACTGCTGGGGTCTCTGTGAGTCCATCTGCGCCTGCACGCAGTATCTGTGTGTTTTCAATCACTGGGACCACTCCAATCCAGTCACTCAACACATTTTCAGTCCATGTTTTCTCATTATCTATTTCCACTCATAGCATGCATCATCCCAACATGCCGCTGTCACTTATCCAAGGACATGTTTCAGCGTTTTTCTGACAAATAAATCACACGAGCACCAGCGCGCGGCACACAGAGTGCCTCCTTGAAAAAACAAACACAAGTGCATGCCATGCAGACACTATGGTATGCAAGTATGACTTTGTGTGTGTGTGTTGTTTGCATCCAGCGGTTTCTGTTTCAGTGTTTAGCTCCATACCAGTGGGTTTTCTTTTGTGTTGACACAGATGTGCTTTGAGCCGAGGGACGTGTGTTTTGGGACTCCTCTTAATGCAAACTGAGTCTGGTTTCCTTCTGTTTCACTTTGCACCATGTTGCAGAATCACAGTTGTGACTGATAAGGCGATTTGCTGTTAGAGGGCGGCGGTTACTCTGTGTCGACACATAGAGTTAGAGGTTAAATGTGCATTTTTGTTGTACATGAATGGAAACTTGTCCATGTGTAATAGTGTGTGTGCTCTCCTGTTCAGGCCTGCGTGTGTTGTCCATTGATTCTTGAATGCAACAAGAGCCAATTAAACTGGGCTTGCAGCCTTTCTTGTCTTTTTTTTTTGTCTTTTACAACTCAGCTTGTCCAAAACAAGCCACTTCACATTTAACAGCAAGAAAACATCTATAGACTTAACCAGCCGTGCTTTTCTTTGGGACTAAATCGGTCTCGTTTTCTGTCACAGGTTGTCCCATGCCCAGAGATCAGCTGTAAAAGTCCTCCGCAGAATGCAGTACTTTGTGGCCAGGAGGAAATTTCAGGTAAGAGAAAAAAGAAATCTAGAGCAGGAGAGAGAAATTGTACTGCGTTAAGGGGAGCAAAAGAGGGGGAGATACAGAGATAAAGAGAGAGACAGATTGAGAGTGAAAGAGGGAGTGAGAGAAGCATGCGTGTGTGGTGTTTGTGCGGTTATACAGGATGAGCAGGGGGAGCCCCAAGGGCATATATCAGCTGCAGCGCCGCTGTGCATGTGTACATGTGTGTGTACGTGTGTTTTTGTGTGTAAATGCCTGAAACTTGCACCTGCATGTCTTCTTTGTGCTCACTTCAGTTCAGGCGTAGTGTCAAGGGAAGTCTCCTAACCTGTCTCTGGGGCTACAGTAGGAATTCACTTACTGTACCGCACTTGCAAGAACACACACACACACACACACACACACAGCGGGGCACGGCCTCACACAGCAGAATTATGTTAGAAAGTTTTGTGCAGTAAATTATTTCAGTTTAAGAAAACATAATTGTGTTTGAGATATTCTGGCCATCATTTTCATGCTACACGCTGTCGTAGAATGGTTCCTATATTCATACCATTTCCAAGTGCTCTATATGTTTTCAATTATGGCCTAAGTGGTCTCAGCTGCAGAGGCTATACTCTGTGTATACCAGGGATACCCTAAAGAGTTCACTGGGTTCTTTCTGATGCTGCTTGTATCCACGTCACACTAAACAAAGCTGTGAAAGGACCTTAACACGATTGCTTTCTACATGGCCATGCACTTGTCAGTGCACGCATGCACACACACACACACACACACACACACACATACACACACACACAATGAGTTAACAATGAACCCTTTGCACCCAAGGGGGTTGGGGATGTTTTCGGGGACCGAGCAAAAGCGGCATGGTTGACAATGGCTTTTGTGCCCCCCCCCTCTGTGTATGTGTGTGTGTGTGTGTGTGTGTGTGTGTGTGTGTGTGTGTGTGTGTGTGTGTGTGTGTGATCAACAGCAAGCGCGGAAGCCCTATGATGTGCGAGACGTGATCGAGCAGTATTCCCAGGGTCACCTCAACATGATGGTCCGCATCAAGGAGCTGCAGAGAAGGTGGCGTCTTTGAACTTGATTCATGCTCTTTCTTCCTCGCTTTGTTTCTCTAACTTTTTTATCTTTTTTTTTTTATATATTTCTGTCACCATTATGTTGGATACCACCTCATTCTTCTCCTTCACAGAAGAAGGAAGAAGTCAGAAAACAAAACACAGCTATCTTAAAATAAAGTTAAATCTTCAGTCCTCATGACCACGTTGTCTGACACCATATTTCCACAGTATGGCACACATTAGCTGTGAAGTGTCACATCATACCACGACTGAACATTGTGTTTCTGTTTGTCCTGCCCTTAAAGGAATACTTCACTCCCAAATGACTACTTGCATATAAATTTCTCACTTTGTCTCATGGTGAATTCATGAAGAAAACTTCTCGCATGCCTATGGTAAATAAAAAGAATCCAAAAGCCAAGAAATTTCTTGATAAATTGAAGTCATAGGTGATCTGCAGACCTGTATTAAAACATCCGTTTTTAAACTCTGGCACAACTTGTGTAGTATAATCCAAGTCTCATTTATATGCTCAGTACTTCCCAAACACACTGAGTAGGTATAACTTCAGCTGGAGCAGCTACGTGACCCCCCTCTAGCTACATGACTTACCCACCGTACCTACATGTCAGTCCACCATCAGCCCCCTTCGCTCCTTAGCCCAGATTTGGAAGTCCCAACGACGGCGCAAACTTAGCGACTTGCTAGCTATGAAGTATTAAGTTAAAAGAGAGGTGGTTAAGGTTAGCATGAGGGTAATGGGATGCTACGTCTCGTCACTTGTGCTAATGCTAAGTTAGCGATTAGCCAGCTGTGAAGTATTATGTTAAAAGAGAGTGGTTAAGGTTAGGGTAATGGGATGGCTACATCTCGTTACTTATGCTAATGCTACGTTAGCGACTAACAAACTTTAGCTATGATGTGTTAGTTAAAAGAGAGGTGGTCAAGGTTAGGTAAGGGTAATGCAATGCTACGTCTCGTCACTTGTGCTAATGCTAAGTTAGCGATTAGCCAGCTGTGAAGTATTATATTAAAAGAGAGTGGTTAAGGTAAGGGTAATGGGAAGGCTACATCTCATTACTTATGCTAATGCTACGTTAGCGACGAACAGACTTTAGCTATAAAGTATCATGTTAAAGGAGAGGTGGTCAAGGTTAGGGTGAGGGTAATGGGGAGGCTAAATCTAGTTACTTTTTAAGTGAATTAAGTCTCCATGTATTACTAATTATTGAATTGAATTGAATACCTCTTTTGTCATTGTACTTTATAATACAACAAAATTAGGGGCGCTACTCCACCATGGTGCATACAATACAGTACAGTAAATACAGTTATACAACATAAAAAAAGGTAACATAAATAAAACAATGGGTAAGTGGGTGTTTGTTTCAACCAAGCGCATTAAATTAAGCACCAACTCTATTTAGTTTTGCTAATTTGGTCTCATCTATCCACTACAGTGTAGCATTGTAGTAAGGTTCGGATAGCCGTCGCATTGCTAGGTTTGTCTTGTGGTGTGCACAGTCTGTAGGGGCATGTAGTCTACGCTACAAACAGAATGTGTCTGCGGCTATACACGTCTCAAAGAGACAGCCCTTTCCGACAGGGAACTGAACTAAAAGTGAAACTTATCAGTGCTCTCATCAAAGCCAGACTCCATTGACAAAAACAGTCAATTTACCTCACTGAACATGGGAGCTGCTGATCTACTGCTGCCTCAATCACTTTGTTAATTTGTGTTAACTACTGTGTGACTGGATTATACTGTACGAGTTGTGTGAGTTTGTAAATGGATGTTTTTGGTATAGTTTTGCTCTGATTTTTATCAAGAATTTTCCACATTTTAGGATTCCTTGATATACAGATGGCTATCTTGGGGTGAAGTATTCCTTTATCTAGGCTATACTGACATCACAGTCAACTGAACTGGGCCATGAAGACAACCGAAAGAGGGATAGCTCCATCATAATTTCTCTATTCAGCTTTCAGTAACTGCAGTACAGTTTGTTACTATTCTACTGCTCATCTGACAGATAAACTGGTTTCTGATTTGTTACACCTTGTTGTGTTTTGTTGAGCCGTAATTAAGTCCAGTCCTTACAGAAGCAAATCCTCTTTTCCTCTTCCTGCATATTTTCTTTGCTTTTTTTTTAAATTTTTTTTACAACTCCCTCCCGTGAAGGAGGTCGCTTAGGTAATAAATTAGGTCAAACTTATGTAAGTGCGTCACCTGGATCTTGTAACACCTTTAGCAGTAATTCAGCTGAACCATGGTAATGCGCTGTGAAATTTTGAAACCAGCGGAGCAGCATAACAGATCAGTAAATCAAGGACAGGCTGATTCTTTGATTATTTAATATAAACTAACTGCAGTGATGTAAATTTTCAACGCAGACTCACAGAGCCAAGACTCTTTTATATTCTACAGTGTCGCTCATAAAAACCTTAAGCTGTTGATTTTCTTTTTCTATTTTTGCAACCCAAAGAGAAAGACATCACAGCACTGGCCACATCTGACTCCTGCAAAAACACCACAATAATGCCGTGACCGCACTGCATCAAATGGGTCACCAGCATAAATAAAAAATAGTTCAAGACATGTGATTGCTCTGATTAAAATCCACCCTCGATTTGAGGTGATGAAAAGAAGAATGCTTTGCAGTGCATATTGAACTGCTTCTCCTGCTTCAGTGAAGTTATAGATGACTAACAGTCCACATGTGCAAGTCAACCTCCTGCTCGTTGTTTATTTTGAAAGCTTGACATCTCACTAAGATCATGGCAATCATTTATTCATCCCTTTAAAACTTGCATGTGGGCTTTTTTCCCCGAAAGCAGTGATTATATAAATACCGTTCAAGCTGACGCCATTTGTTTAATTTTATTGGCTCTATAAATTGGCTTATATTATTTTACTGTTTTGTTCATGAGCTGGAATAAAGTGCTGTTTACTCAACTGAATCTCCTCTGTGTCTGGCCAGTGTTTTTACCTTTCTCAGTCTAATTACTTCTGTCTTTTCCCCCCAGGCTGGACGGCACACTGGGGAAGCCAGGAATGTTTCTTCCAGGTAAACACACAGGAAACACAACAGTCTGCATCTGATAGACAGCCATCACTCCTCACTCCATCCCTGTGTTTATCCCTCACACATACACAAGCTGTGCCAGACTAAATATGAGAGTGTGTGTGTGTGTGTGTGTGTGTGTGTCTCTGTTTGGATGTGGGTATGTTTACATGTGTGTCTTCATATTTGGGAGATATGTGAATTTAATTTGATGATTTAAAACATTTAAGTCACACTTTATTACTATGAGTGCACTGCAGTGTACATAAATATAGATTTAAGCATTCTTGACATTGGATTGCCTTGCCAGCGCCCCCTCACCTCTACCCACCTTCCTTTCCTTCCTCCCTTCCTTCTTCCTTCGGCACGTTTCCCAGTTGATTAGTAAATGTCTCCTGGCTGACCTTGGTCACTAAAAGGGTTAACCAGTGTGTAGCTCCTTTCACAACAACACAGACGCAGTCTCTCTGAACCATCTCCTTCTTGTGTGAAAACTGTTTTTAAGAATAAACATAACAGAGAATGCATTAATAGTATACGTGTAACAACAAAATGGTGGTCAGCGCCATCATGAGAAATAAAATACCTCATTGCCTGCTTGTCATGAAAAGAGTTTCCCAAACCTCTTTAAAAAGGGAAATTTCGGTTTATTTCAACCTGTCTCCTATCGTCCTAAATTTGTTTCAAGTGACTAGTGACATAAAAATAATAGTTAGCATGTTAGCCGTTAGCCTAGATACAGCCGGGGTGCATAGTAGCATCAGACCTGTTAAAACGTAAGTGAACAGGCAACCTTCAAGTGCAA
>NC_065525.1:37184989-37234343 GCF_006386435.1 Epinephelus moara | reverse complement strand
AAAGCTTGTTTAGTGGACTAACTTTGCACTTGAAGGTTGCCCGTTCACTTATGTTTTAACAGGTCTGATGCTACTATGCGCCCCGGCTGTATCTAGGCTAACGGCTAACATGCTAACTATTATTTTTATGTCACTAGTCACTTGAAACAAATTTAGGACGATAGGAGACGGGTTGAAATAAACCGAAATTTCCTTTTAAGTCCGCCAAACATCTTTCCGACCATCCGCTTCGGCTTCAGACACTATAAAACAAAAAGTCGAGCCTAGCAAGACATTGTCAACACTATGCACTTATACACGGTCCCACAGCAAATTTCGACGTAGTGGCACACCTGACAATGAACATTAGTTCCACCATAGAAATACAGATAAGTAAACAATGAACCAATGCCATAGTAGCATTATACATCAAACAGCACGTGCATTAAGTGTTTACATTACAGCAGGGGGCTGTAAACTGCCACAGTGACCTGAACCCACAAGAAACAGTAGAAAATGAATGAATGGATGGTTTCATGAAGAATCATGAGCCTACCTTAACTAACTTTTCTGCATTTTTTTGTGTTTCTGTGGGGATTGTGTCAATATTGCAAATTAATTTTGAATAAATCTGTATCTGTGTATGTTTGATATTCTTTTTTCATTCGCCAGGAAAAGGAGAAGATAAAGAATACCCAACTATTGGAGCGCGACTGATCAGGCTAGAAGATAAGGTAGGCACACCCCTGCTGCTCAGTGTGTGTGTGTTATGTCTGTGAGTGTAAGAGATAAAATGATTAGACTACCCTTGCTGCTCACGTATATGTGTGTGTCTCTGTTATCAGATGAATGCATGCATGTGTAATCTTTTAATATGACGGTGTTATGGCTGTGCTTGGCCAATCTGCGCCGATGCCAAACATATGCCCACGTTCTCCACTCTCCTCCTTATCAGCGTCTATTCAGTGCTGCGTTTATGCTTTACTGACATTTGTGTTTTTATTTTCTTGACTCCCGTTCTGGGCTGGGTCATTTTGATGATTTTCCATGCCAGCCCTTCTTTTTTCCTGTGATCGCGAGGTACGCTGGGTGGTGACAATTCTTGGATGTTTGCGTTTCCATAAGTGAGTATTAGTGCAGTGGAAGAATTAGGGGAGCTGAAGAGAAAAGTCTTTATACAGTGAGGCACAGCCAATAGACAACAGCTGTGTTATGAAGCCCACGGGTGTAACTAGGCGTGTCCTCTCTCATAGTGGAACAGGCACAACATGATGCCAGCGTGATGCCAGCCCTGATGCCAGCGTGATGTCAAGATAGACATTTCCCCTCTGGTGATGGTTGTACCAGTTGGACTGGTGTGTGTGTATGCGTCTGCGTTCCTGTCTGTCCTTGTCTCTTTCCATCTTTTCATGTGCAAATCATAGGATATGAAATGTGTTTGTTAGATTTAGTGTGTGGCTACATCTGTTGTTTGTTTGTCTGACTGGTGGCATCACTAGAAAGTGAAGTTATGTTTATGGATTTGGAAAAAGTTTGGAAAAGTGTTTGCGCGCTCAGGCATGTTTTTTTTCATGTCACATTACCCTCTCACATCTTACAAATGAAAACAAGTCCTATACAATGGAACAATGCATTCTGCAGCCACTTCTTTTCTATTCAGGTCAGCCAGCTCAGGATTTCCCCCACTTTGCCTTAACATTTACCATCCCATCTCTGTGCGTTCATCGACACTGACGTTCTCTAATGCTTGCATGCGTTTGCTGTTCTCGGGCCGCTTTGTTTCAGAGAGAGGAGTAATGATCTTGAACCAATGTACGCTCTGAGACTGAAGACCTCCCTCGGTGATTGGGTTACGGCCCATTTGCTCTGGGCTACATGTTGTGATCGCAATCTCCTGATTGGAAACATAAACCTGTGTTGAGAAGTGCCTCCCTTTACCTATGACTCTCTTTTCTATTTTCTCTTTCAGCCTCTCTTTTCCCTTTTTCAATTCTTCCCACTCGTCACTCTTCCTTCACGTAAAGGCAAAATACAATTGAGAGGTGGATAATTGAGAAACAAATCAGTGGAGGCCTTCTGACGCAGGCTGCTTTCCCTCTTAAACAATGTGGAACCAATCACCATTATATGAGCTGCATTCGCATGCATTGCTGTAACAAGCGTCCTCTCCATGTGAAGAGCAGCAGAGCCACCCAATCTTCATAATTACTGTTTTCGTCGCCTCAGCACATGCCCCCCTTCCCCTCTTTCATTTCCGGTCGTGTGAATTTCTTGTTTTGATGGTTTTGACGGGCCAGCACACCTGTTAAGGGGGGGGGGCTCCATTTTCCCTCAGGCAGCAGGTGGATGAACCCGTCGACCTCTGTTACATGGTTCATTCCCCCAACCTCCTCCAGATACGCCTGCACTGTTAAGCTCCAGCAGCACTTCACAGATATTATTGTCCACTCTAGATAAAATATCAGCTTTGTGTTTCTGGAATGCAGTGATTTGATAATTACATTTACACTGCAATCCCAGTAATTGCATAAAATGACCTTTGTTGTGATCGAACACAGCATTTGCTTTGTGCTACTGACCCATTTTCTCTTAAAGCTACACTTGGTAACTTTTTGTCATTCATTCATTTTCCTGTTGGGGGTGGAGCCTATCCCAGATGACACTGGGCGAGAGCAGGGGAACATCTTGGACAGGTCGCCAGACTATCACAGGGCTGACACATGAGCCCTTTTTAAATAGGATTTGTGCAAATTTGCAGGAAAGCCCAATCAGTCTTTTTTCAGCATTGGCAGTATAAAAACAAAATCGGGGAGTGCAGCAAAATGCCGCCTACCTACTTTTGTTTATACAGAATGCGCCTTTTTCGGGGCAATGGGGGGCGTGAGAAAGTAACAAAATGTGTAGCTCAGCGTGTGACGTAAACAGTGACGTACTCCGAGGGAAGCCGTGGCTGGTCAGTCCTTCAGCGAGTCTCTCGTAAGTCGGCCCGTCCTTCACCGTCCCCGTCATCTGGTGGTTAATGGCCTCTTCGTTTGCGAGGACAAGGAGGGCGCGCAATTCCTTGTCTCCCCAGTTGCTCATCTTTACAGTGTCTGTCAGGTTTGCGTTTCCCTCTTTCTACTAGCTGCTCGCTAATCCCTGCTATCAGCTGTTTCCTGTTTCTCCACCGCCAGTGGGTCGCACATGCGGCGTCATCAACAGCCCCTCCCACAAGTCATCAACAGCCCCTCCTGTTGCGGAAGGCCGCCTCGTTCTTTTTAAACCAAAAAGGTTCCGCCAATATGTCTACCCTACGAGGCGGAAAATTGGGCACCTCGGATCAACTCGCCAGTCCGGCTCTGTGTGTCTAAACGCTCGCAGCTTGCCGGCAAAACGGCCCAACATTCACCGAAAATCTTGCAGCATAAAAGGGGCTTTAGAGACAGACAACCGTTCACACTCACATTCACACCTACAGCCAGTTTAGAGTTGTCAGTTACGTAGCCTGCATGTCTTTGGACTGTGGGAGGAAGCCGGAGTACCCAGAAAGAACCCACGCTGACACTGGGAGAACATGCAAACTCTGTAAAGAAGGGCTCTCCCACCCTGGGGTTCAAACAAGGAACCCTCTTGCCTCTTGTGAGGCGACAATGCCAATGTTGTCATATTTGCTGAAACTGTCACTATATTCTCAAAGTATCATATGTGACGGATCGTATCCCTCCTCTTTCCCCTACTGCCTCTAGTAGCATTTGCCAGAGTCTTCTGTGACTCATGAAAACAACCAATCAGAGCCGAGGAGTCGCTAACGCAGCTGTCAATCATGTCAATCTCTGCAGTCAAACTGTCAAAATATGCAGCGCTGATCAAATATGAATTGTTTCCAGAAACACATTTTAGTGTACTGTTTAGCTGTGAAATGAGAAAGTTTGTCACCCGGCCACGATGTTGGAAACAGTGAAGCTGAGACAGAGCACCACCTTTCTCATCTTACAGCCAAACAGTACACTTAAACATGTTTAGATGCTGCCTAGTTTGACGGTTTGACTGCAGTTCATGAGCAGTGATTGACAGCTGCATTAGACACTCATTCATTCATGTGCGGTAATGACATTAGAAGCAATTCAAGGGGGCAGAGGAAAGTTTTTTTTTCACAGGTCATCTGTCTTATGTATTTCTGTGTGGATATAGTAACAGTTTCAAGAAATGAGACCAAAACTAATTTTTATGAAAGTTGCCAACTACAGCTTTAAATCTTTATTTTGTTAAACTCTGAGTTTTTCCACAAAACTTGGATTTTTGACACCTAACAAAATGTATTCCCTCCCAGAACAACATTTCAACACGAGGCCTGTGTTTCAGCAGCAACATAATGCCCCATCCAAACATAGCACCTCAGCTAAATGAAAGTTTACAGGAGATGTAACGTGAGAAAAAGTACACAATGAATCAAGCTTGTTGTAACTTCTAATGGTCAGAGTGCCCTTGAGTTCAGTTGTTTGCAACAGAATCTCCAACACCAACACTCTTGTTTGTCTCGCATCACTGCCTGCATTTCATAATGTTGTGTAACTTCTGAGTTGCGTCACCTCTCGCATGTTGCTCATAATAGTAAACCTAATCACACACAAAGCAAAACCCTGGTGTCACAGTTGAATCACCTCCGTGTAGGATCTTTCTCAACGGCCCTGAGGAATTATTCATCAACTCTGTGCCCTGGTGCTCGTGTGTATGCGTGAGGTTGTGTGTGCACAAGAGTGTGTTCCCATGCCTTTCTCAATACTCACTCTTGGTCGGACTCCAGCTTCTTTTTTTTTTTTTTTTTTGACAAATTCCCACTTTCTGCTCCCCTTTCCCCCGTAAAACATGGACCACTCTGGCTGCGCTTCACGCTGCAGCTGAGTAAGGAGCACAGGATCATTTTCTTGTCCAGCCATTGTCAGCACATCACTTGTAGATGAATTTATCTTCAGTGGGCTGAAGGGGGCTCGGGCATTGTGTGTCCTGTACAGGGTTAGACAGTGATTTATCACACAAAGACAAAGACACATATAGGTCTACACACACACGCACTCACACACACACATGAGCCCAGGGTCGATAAATCACCAGTGTGTCTAACCCCGCACACTCAAGATTGAATTCTCCAGGAGCGACTTGGAAACGAAGATGGATGGCACTCTGTGACAGTGTGTTATCTTTCTGTCAGACACACTCGATGAAAAATACCCAAACGACAAGCTCAAACAGTGGCCAGTGTCTCCGGGCTTCAGCGCGGCCTTTCAGAACGGAGCTCGCTGCGTGCTTTAGGATGAAGTCAGCCCTCTGTTTGTGGTAAATCTCTCCCGGTTTTATAGGAACGGGATTTTTTCTCATAGCAATAGACGGAAAAGGGCAGGGAAATTACAACAATATGCCCTCACACAGCCTGTAAATGTCTGTCTGAAAAACTGTTTTAGTCTGATCCAATTTATTTCAGAGATTTAACAATATTGTGAAGTGTTTTTTCGCGGCCCAAAACAACCCAGCAACTTAAAACTGAAATTAGTGTGTAGAGCTGAAGGCAGTCTTTAATTATGTAGGAAGAGAGATTTGTTTCGTTCTAGGGCAAATGTTTTCCACAAGGTCGAAAAGAATAAAGTCCACACCAAACTTTTAAATGTCTAATTTGTTATTTAATTGCATTGAATAATGTTTATTTAGTGATAAATTATTTTTTTAAATACAGTTTGAAACAGGGTTGCAGCGCACCACAGTGACACTCCACCACTCCACTCTAGAATATCTACTGTTCATATTATCCTGTTGAAATTCATATAAATTGTTTGAGCACTTGAGAATCCAGTCATCACTAAGGTGTATATCATGCAAGAGAGCCAATAAAAGCCCACGGGTGTTTTGGTTGCAGTGGCGTAAGAAAGTTACGACAGGCCCCAGGCCTTCGTGCACGCCATCGTGCATACATTGTCTTGACACAAATAGAGACCTGACATTAAACAATTATATTACCACATATTACCCAGCAATCATCATTGCATATCTGACAAAAATATCAAAGACATTTTAAAAAATGAATTATTTAATTGAGTAGTTTTATAGGATATTTATAGATTTAACAGCTTATTTAGAAAAAGCAAATCATTTTGTTTTCAATTCAATTCAATAGAACTTGTGGTACAAATTACAGTAACCACAATTCTAATGATTCACAACTGGTACCAACCAGACAACCAGTGGGTTCACTCACTGGGCCCAGTTTTAAAACAATAGTGTATTAAATATCTGGCAAAATGTACAAATATACAAGATATAAGTGTTTTCAAGGAGCAGGAGCAAAAACCAGTGCCGGATAGAGTAACAATAGGAGTTTTAGATAGCTGTTGACTATTTGAAAAAAAATAAATAAATAAATAAAAATAGAAAAAAGAAAACCATGACGCAGATAGGTCTGCCTTTTTGAGGACATATATAGCAAATTAATAGTATTATGTTTTTTATCATTTATCTTTGAACACAGGCACTGTATATTTCAAAGGTGGTATCTGAATCACTTGCAAGGGCCAGCTCTCTCTGCAGGCCCCAGTGCAATTGCACTGCCTGCACTGTCTATATTTACAGCCTTGGTTGGTTGATTCTTGACTCATGCATTGAGTAAAATGCAAAAAACATTCCACCTTAAATATTGACTGTAGCTGCCGGGGTTGTCTTTGAACAGCACAGTGAATTAAAATTTTTCAGTTCATAGCTAGTTAACTATTAACTGGTAAAATGAAAAGGCAACAAACGTCATTTTATTGTATAGTTATAGCTGAATAATGTATGTAAACCTGCCACTTTAGAAACAGTGGTTATAGAACTTTCAACCTACTATAACCTTCTGCATGCACGCAAGCGTTATAGTTGTGTTTGAAATACTGATATGTTTATGAAAAAGAGGATTTATTTTATTTATTTTATTTGATATCAATATTGCAAATACATTCATGTTATCAGTTATCTACTAAAATTTAAAAAGTTCCAGAATCTGATTTAACCGTCAGATTCTGCTTAACTCCAAAGTAAGGGCTGCTTTTTCCTGATTCACTCAAATTAAAGTCCAGTCATGTTTTTATTGCCTCAGAAACATTGCTAAAGTACGATCTATTTTACCTTTTAGAGAAACAGAAACCGTTGTACATGTTTTCATCTCTTCGCATCTTAATTATTGCAACAGCCTTTATTCCTGTCTAAATCAAAAAACCTTGCAAGAACTTCAGATTGTTCAGAACTCAGCTGCAAGGCTTTTAACCAAAACCAAGAAGCACGACCACATCAGACCTCTTTTTTAATCTTTTTACACTGGCTCCCTTTTTTTTTTTTTTTTTTTTTTTAGGATTGACTTTAAAATCTTATTGATTACTTTTAAGGCTCTTCATGGCTCCAGATTACATCTCAGACCTGTTAGTCCCTTATGAACCTCTGCGTACTTTGAGGTCCTCTGCTTGTTCCAGAGTCCAGGCTGAAGACCAAAGGGGACAGAGCTTTTGCAATCAGGGCCCCGAGGTGCTGGAGGCTGTCTGAGCCACTGGCTTCATTTAAGTCTATTAAAAACGTACTTCCGTTGGAAAGCATATGCTGATTTTATCTGAGCTGTCTGTCTATTTTTATTGCTATCTTATTGATTGAAGGGTCAGCACATGGGAAGAAAATAAATAAATAAAAATAGAAAAATAAAATAATAATAATGATGATGATAGATAATGATAATGACAATAATAATAATAATAATTGATAAATAAATAAATAAAAAATATAATAATAATAAAAAGAATAATGATGATAGATAATGATAATGACAATAATAATAGATAAATAAATAAAACATATAATAATAATAATAATAATAATAAAATAATAATAATAATAATAATAAAAAATAGATAAATAAATAAAAAATAGGATGTGCTTATATTTTAAATGTGTTTAGTTTTATTGTACAGCACTTTGTAACTGTGTTTTGAAAGGCTCTATAGTAAGTAAGTAAAGTTTATTATGTATTATAAGTGCATTTTAACCATATATGTTTACATTTATAATGTGTTGCATTATTGTTTAATTAATCTAGACTTAACATTGCATCAAAGATATAAAAAAAAAAAAGTCAAAAGTAAGTCAGTCATTGGATTTAACTTAATAAAAGCATGATGAAAATAATACTTTAGTCAGTGTGAGGGGAAACAAAACGAATCGTTCTGCAGCAAGGGGGCAATCATTTAGTTTTCATTCGCATTCATAATTTAGTCCATCATAATTTAGTCATCAAAGTGGTATTCAGTTGTATTTGGAAGCAGCGTTAGTCTTTGGTGGGTGTAAACCATCAGCAGGGTCTAGTGAGGAAAATACCCTGTAACCCTCCAGACCTGCGCAGACATGCCTCCGCTCAACACATCATTATTTGTGTTGCTCTAAGTACACTACATGGACCATACATCACACTCACTCTGTGGTTAACTTCACTCCGCTGTATTAGGGCAGATATACTGGGCCATGTATGTCACGCTTATATCATGTGCATTAGCACTAGGCGTACGCTTAAGAATGCGTGCCCTGACCGTAATAGCATCTCAATTAGGTAAGTATGCTGTAAATTACAGCAAGGCCAAATACTGGAAATACTTGAGGGCCGGGACAGAGTGTTGTGTTTGTTAGGAGTCCATCTGTAAGGCATTTAGGGCCCCTCGCCTTTAGAAGCACGGCTTTGAGGGGGGGCAGGAGTGTGTGTGTGTGTGTGTGTGTGTGTGTGTGTGTGAGTGTGAGAGTGTGTGTGTTTAGACTGGTCCGATCCAGACCAGTGGAGGGCTTTAGAGACGAGGGCCTGGTAAACACACACACGCTCACATACTATATATATTTATACATTAGACCATATACAGTACAAAAATACAAGTGGATATCCAGGCACATAAATATACAAATACAGTCACACGCACACACACTGTTGTCCATCGAGCAGTGTCTCAGCTCGCAGCAGCAAACAGGAACAGCTTCATTATGTCTTCAGCCGCTGCAGGAGGGCTCTGAGACTAAACGCCTGCAGGGGAGAGCAGAGGATGAGCGGCATTTCACGCCTTAAGTCTATTAATAATTGTGCATCAATAAATCTATCGTGTCCAATGTAATTTTCCTCCGCTTTTAATATTGGCACTCAGAAAAAGCTACAGCCCACATCAAGAGGAGCTATTATCCTTTTTAGTGCCTGGGGTATTCTCTGTGGCTGTAGCTGTGATGTTATTTTCTCTAAAAAAAAAAAATCATAAATTTTACGATCACAGCAGAATTAATGCACAGGAATCAAAGACTAGGGGAAATATTTATTCTTAACTGCAACCAAGTAATACTTCAATAAGCTGAACAGCATGTTTCAGACCACATACGGAGATGTAAAAGTTTTAAAGAGATTTTTAAACTCTTTGGACTTTAAAAGATGTTTCAGAGTTCAGTGAGGTTCCCACTGTTCTTATGGCACGCTCAATTGGGTTTTAGGGGGAAAGGTTGTGTTTCAGCCTATTGAAGTTTGCTGAGAGATCAGAAGGATTTAGAGCCACAGTAGGCATCTTCAGTCTTTTTTAGATGTTAAGAGGGGGAGGAATAAAGATGCAAAAAGTTGTTTGTGCATCAATTTGTTACCTTGTGTGCAGAAAACAAGTGTTTTATTTGGGTACAAAACCCAACCTTCCTCTGAAACGCAGCCCCAACTTTTTTATTTAGGCTCAATCCAGATGCACCCTTTACCCCTCTGTTTTGCGTGTTCACGTCGATACTTGTTTGGATAGAGGCGTAGGGTGAGGTGTTAGTGCTACATGGCCCTCCAAACCCCACGTATGTATTTTCTTCATTAATAAAGATTTTAAAATTGCCCTAACCGTTGTTTTATTTTAGTTTTATGTCATTCATTCATTCATTTTCCATAACTGCTTATCCTGTTAGGGGTCGTGGGGGGGCTGGAGCCTATCCCAGCTGACACTGGGCGAGAGGCGGGGTTCACCCTGGACAGGTCACCAGACTATCACAGGGCTGACACATAGAGACAGACAACCATTCACACTCACATTCACACCTACGGACAATTTAGAGTCACCAGTTAACCTGCATGTCTTTGGACTGTGGGAGGAAGCTGGAGTACCCAGAGAAAACCCACGCTAACACTGGGAGACAGTGCTAACCACTGCTTCACCATGCTGCCTAGTTTAATGTCATTTCAATGTCAAACGATCCTACGATCCAACTAGTAGTATGCTGATGTATCAGTAGCTAACCAGCTAGCTGATATTACATTGTTACAGCTGATTTGTGAAAGACAGTCCCATATTTTGGCATTGCATTCCCCCTGTTTGATGGCATATGACACCCGAAATTTAACTTAAGCCCAGCAGCAAAGATGCTGCACTTGTTGCTGCTCCTCGAATGTCAGTGCAGACCCGCAGGATAGGAGCATGGGTTGCAAACGTTAGCCTACAGAGCAACGTTAGTGGCTTAATAATAATGTTCTTTTTTATTTGATGACTTGTCCGTGTCCGTGCTTTTTATCTCCATCAGATAAATGGCAAATGTCACTGTGATAGTACCATTATTATCGTGGTCGCGCCTCTTTGCTGATGACATATTAGAGTCTTGAAAGGTTGTCCATTTGACTTAAAATTCTTGTCTACAGAGCAAATACTATTATAAACTCCTAAAATGATTAAATGTGTAGCCAGCAGCATCTCAGTGAGAGTGGTCACACTTTAGATTTTCCCTACTGCCTCCTCTCCTTTGTCGGGGTCATCGGTGTAGCTTTATTCATCTCTCCACTTCTCTGCATAGTCCTTAACCCTCTTCCTTTCCTCCTGTAATTAGAGTGATGGTCACAGTGACCCACTGTCTGTCCTTTTCCTGCCCTTCTGCTGGAAATGGTGAGAAAGAGTCTGCTGCCATCCCACCTCCCCTTGTTCAGCAGCCTCTATCTCTCTAGTTCTCTGTTCGTGCTCTCTTTCTGTTTTCCCGTACGGACACCTCTCTGTCATTTTTTTCCCCTTTGCTCCTATTCCCAGCACCCCTCGCCCTCAGAGCGCCCTGTCTGTTGTTGTGCTGTGTTTTGATATATGTGTGTATTTGGCCGCAGCGCGCTCAGCGGGGAGCCGGACTGACCAGGCCGGTCTAAACAAAGAGAGGAAACTTGGCAAAGGAAGTGCGGGCGCACACACATACACACACAAATCCTGGAACACAGAGCTTCACTACAGCGGCCGAACTCTTACTACCCGGAGCTGCAGACAAGCTCACACAGAATCTCCCTGCATGTCTGGACTCGGCCCGTGATGGCTACAGCGCACAACAGCCTCGTTCCCTCTGTTTTTCTTCTCTGATTAAATCTCGTTCTCTGAATCATCTCCTGCACGGGCTTCTTTGCGCTGCCACTGAGTGTAAATGGATAGAAGATGTAGATCTGTGCAAATATGCTGGTGCTGCATTGTGTTCTCAGTGGAAAAATGTATTCATATTTAAAGGGAAATTTTCTTTTTCACCGTCCTCCTGCCACGGGGAGGTCAGAGGTCATCGTCCTCTGCAGAACCGGGGTGTCTTCTTGTTTTCTTGATTTAAGGCCTTAGTCTTAAATTGTCTTAAATTCAGATTTGATGGGTCTTAAATATTTACTGTGAAAATGTCTCCAGCCTGACAGACCCAATGACTGTTTACAATCATCGGACAGACCGAAATTACAATAATAAATAGCATTTATGACAAGAGATAAGATTTTGTTTTCTTTTTACATTAAACACATTCATTTAAACTGTTGTCATTTTTCCTTACTGTTCATTTTGAACTGAAATTAGTGTGTTTACTTGGAAAGTAAAGTACTTACACATGTGCGTCTCACACACCCACACACACATATATATGTAATTTTCGTCTTAAATTTCATATAAGGTGGTATTAAAAAGGTCTTAAAAAGTCTTAAATTTAACTTATCTGTAGACACCCTGAGAACAACACCCCCTGCAGCTGCAAAGCTCTGAGTATTTTGCTCACAGATATTTCAGGGACAGAATGCAATACTTCATGTTTGTGCCATAAACTATACAAAATAATGTGCAGTAGGGCTGCACGATTAATCGTAATAAAATCGTGATCTCGATTCATATGCATATGCAATCTAATTTTTCAATGACGGCGATTCTGCCGGCCCCGCCCGTGCCGGGAGTTGGGACATCATCTGCATGAAAACAAGCTCTCCCAACGACGCAGCATTATACCATGCAGAGCGACAGCCGGCTGGCAGTTTGGAAAGCAGCGAGAGCAGGAGAGAACTGACAACGTGAGGAGGACCCCTTACAAGTTAACGTACTGACACTCCTCAGACAGACAGACACACACACACACACACACACATGCACACGCACACCGGACAGCCTCTCAGTCCTTAGCTGCTAACGTTAGCTCATGTACAACACAAGTATCACACAGAAACTTTTACAGAGGGCCATAATGTGCTTCTAGTGACTGTCAAAGCTAGCCAAAGTTGTTTACACTGCCTGCTCTCATGGGACAAAGATCCTCTGAGAAGAAAGACGGTTCACTCTGCACTGAACACTCATTAAAGAACATACAAGATTCTGTAGAGAATTAATACGTATAATACAATACAATAAACATTGTCAAATTAAATGAAGGAAGAGGATTTTTTTTAAAGGCAGATAAAATATTGGGGATTTATGTAAAAATATACATAGAGACATATAAATACTTATATAATTAAAGATATGTAGGCTATGTTAGGTGAATACTCCTGTCAAATGCATGGTGTTGAAACGTTTAATTTTGATCTTCCTTAGTCCATTTAGACTTTATTTTATCATAACAATAACAATGAATATTATGAATTGTTCACATTTTAATTTAATTTTAATAACATTTATCACACAGCATTTTGTGGAAAAGTCAAATGTTCAGTTTACAGTTTTAATAAACTCAGTACTGTTTTTCAACACATGTATTGTTTTGTCTTCATTCAATGTAATTAGCACATTTTGTTATTGCGCCATTGGTTTTGGCCGTGATGCCCCAATAATTTGTATTTATCAAAGGCCAAAGTGGCCTTGCCCTAAAAATGACTTAATTCCAGGCCTGTAATACATACCTCAGAAAAATGTTGTTCAACATTGATATTATTGTTAAAATTGTTCAAAAGCTGTAAGAGAAGACAAGAGACTAAAGTTTATTGTTTTTACGGTCAGTGTCAGGCTGTCAGCTGTTGTATTTAAGCTAAAACCAGGAGTGTTCCCTCTCTGCTGACCAGAGTTTATGTGCCTTGTGTCTCTTGTATCAGGCACAATCATAGGTTTTGTTATTTAATGATATTTTTTATTATTTATTTATAATTTTTGTTACTTTTCCTTTTGTATCAGGAAATAAGCACAATAAATCCTTATGTTGAAAACAATCGTGAGAGAATAGTGATCTCAATTATAAGCCAAAAAATCGTGATTCTCATTTTTTCCATAATCGTGCAGCCCTAATGTGCAGTCACCCATTGGTTAATGGCTTCCGGATTTTGAAGCCTCTAGTTGTGGATACAAAGGTGGAGATAACCCTAATGTTAGCTGCTAGCTAGGTTAGCACGGTGCATCCACAGCTATTGTTAGCTGAAATCATGCTAATGCTATCTTTTGCTAGCAAAAAACAGGCTTGAAACCATTAAAAAATAATTATTTCCCCAAAAAACGAAACATCTAACTACCAGTCTTTTAGTACAACCAAACACTAAACAAGACTTTTTTGAGGCAACCAAAACCATCAACAATCAACTTTCTTGAAATACCACTGAAATAGCGACAGCTACAGCTGTGCCTGTACTTTGTGAATCTTAACAGATAGCACTTTTCTGTCATTTGAAGCAGCCACACCCTTAATTATGTGTAATTGTAAGCCTTAATAACATTTAAATAGGTGAGTTATCATGTCATGAAGGGGGAATGTAGCTGTAGAGACCAAAACCAGTTTTTGTGCCAGGGTGTAAACATGTTTATTTCTACTGTTAAGTTGGACATTTTAACATGGGTGTCTAGAGGGAATGACTTCCTTTTGCAGCCACTCTCAAATGGCCATTAGAGGAACAGCAGTTTCTGGCACATTCATATCTGCTTCATTTTTTAGCCCTGGACTGACATCAGTGCTGCATCAAAATGGAGCTTTATTCATTACAGTGATCCGATAATTCTACTGTTTACCTTGCGAGACAAAGGATAAAATGACAGTCAGTATAATAACTGTCCACAGCTGTAACATCCTTGTGTTGTCCTGTCTAACAACACAACCTCCAGATCTCCAATACTGTATCCCATCTTCCATCTTCTGGTACCTGTGTCAGCACACACCAACAGGCTACAACCTTCTGTTTTTTTAACCCACAACTTTATTCTATTTTTGGCCTCTCCCTTTGACTCACTACACCACCCAAAGCTGCACCAAGCCCAACTGGTCTTTCTCACGTCGACACTTCCCACCGTTGATGTGGTATCTTTACAGCGTTGTGAACTCGATAGCATGCAACGAGTGGTGTGCTGCTGCGAGTTAGATAGCGCACCAGGAGCGGTGCGCTGTTTGTAGTGCAGTCCAGCAGTAAATCATGTTTCGGCAGTGCGCTGGGGATGCAGCCCCTGGCAGCTCCCAGACGGTCTTTGGCTCTGGCTCCCTTCTCTTAGCGCCACTCTCTAATTTCAGAGCCGGGACCCTGCCTACTACTGTGTCTTTACCGCATTCCCACAAACCAGAGACGGACAGTCTGCCTGCATGTCTGGCTGCTCGCTCTCCATCTCACAGGCTCACTCTTGCTTTCTATCTCTCTCTGCTTTTGTGCGTCTCTCTATCACTCTTTCACTCTCACTCCCGTTTTTTTTTTTTGCCTGCTGAGCTTGCCCCTTCTTCTTCTTTCCTCTCTGTCTCTGTCTGGTTCTGTGCCTTCAGGATTATAGGTCTGCAGTCTCACTCACAGCATCTAAATCATGTTGTACGCTGCCACTGTCTCTCGTCAGCTCTCTCCCCCTCTCTCTCTGCATCTTGGTAGCACCCACTGTGGGCTCGCTCGTTGGCTGTAAATACCCATGCTACATTTCCATTTTAATTGCCCAAGTTTCGCAGGGCTCTGGGATATATTTTCTGCACATATATTTTATTGTTTTGGCCAAATGCCCTCAAAGCTTTTGGGCTGAACCTGACCACTAATATACTCCTGCATGGACCAGTTCATTATCAGTGGGGAGGTGTGAGCTTATTTAAGAAGGTTATGACGGGGTCAATATGCAGTTCATGAAACAGGGGTCTGTGTTTTATTGGTAAATGTAGTCTCACTAATACACAGTGCTAAGTAGCCCTGGTGCCACCCTACCATTGAGTGCTATTAAATCAGTCTATGCTGCATGGAACAGTAAACTGGCTGTGAATAATGCCAAGCTGTGTAAATGACTCCTGAGACCATGAGTGTAAATGTCACTGCTATTAAGTCAAGCTGGTACCTGGGGGAGATGTAATTGGGAATATGTGCATATGTATAATACTTTATGTATGCCTGTATGTGTGTGTTTTATGTCAATGTCTCTGCAGTCTAACCAACATGCACATATTAAACTCCATATATCTGTAAGGGCTGTGGCAAGCAAAACATTAATTTAGTTTATCAGCTGTGATTCTTACCCATTGAGTCTGCTCCTGTAGCTTGTTTATTTCTCATCATGCCTGATTCTGGCAGATCTACTTCTCAGAAGTGGGTGCTGAAGACTCGTCCACACCCACGGCTGGCTATCAAATGCCAATACTTGTTGAGTACTGATAAAATTGTGTCTTATGGCTCATTTATGCTCAACATTAGATGAGTATATGGACACGGATGGAGCCTGCTGTCCGTACTCTGTGTTCATTTTGTCCGTATTTGCACACGTTTTCTAAAATGGGACACGATGAAGACATTTTAAAAATTGACGAATGTAATGAATCGGTTATATAGTGAAAAGAAGTCCATTAAATTAAATTGAATTCAATTAAGTTAGCTTTATTAGCATGGACAAAGATATGTTATTGCCAAAGCATTTTGTAAAAAACAAATAAGTAAGTAAATAAATAAATACGAGTAAAACTACAAAGTGATCATATTTTATATGTTACATACATTCATACATTATATATATGTATTTAAAATACAGGTTCAGGTTCTATATAATACTGCTGCGGTCCATTTTTGATTACTGTACAATATAGTATAGTATACTGTATTTTATTTTATTCTATTTTATTTTTTACAATTGAATGCATATTAGTTGTTAGCCCATCAGGCTGATACATATTTGGCTGTTGTCCCTTCACCCAGGGGAACTGCGAGTTTCTGTTGCGTTGTTAATGTGATGAAGTTTGGGATTTTCTTGGCTGTTCCTCCAAAATGGAAATCTGTGACTAAGGAGAACTTGTCACAGGGGAGGAGGAAGTCTCCACATGTCACGATGTATCTAATGACCTCACAGACCAGCAAAGTCTACAACACTGCTGCCGTTAAGAGGGACATAATTGTGACCTCCTCCAGATTTGTAGAAGAACGTGTCTATAGGTAAAAAATTTAAATTGAGTATAATTTTAAGTGAAATTGGCATTATAAGGTTTACCATCTTACTTTAGGGTGTTAGCAGGAGGGCGGCAGTAGCTCAGTTCATAGGGACTTTGCCTGCTCAGGCCCCGTATATACCAAGTGTGGAGCATGCTTGCCAGTTTGCCTCCTGGGCACTACCAAGGTGCCCCTGAGCGAGGCACTGAACCCCCAACTGCCTGACCATCACTCTGACATCTCTCCATTTAATGCATGTACATGTCCTGAAAAAATAATTTAAAAATAAAATAATAATCAATAAAGTATATCTTCTTCTAGTGTGCTGGCATTTGCTAATTAGCGCTAAACACAATACAGTTAAGGGTGATCGAAGTGTCATTACTTTTGCAGGCATTTGGTCATAAACCAAAGTATTTGACAAATTCAAATTGTGACCTGATGATGGAGCTAGATGAAAAGTTAAGGGGTCACCAAAGTAATTAGATATCACCCTCTGGGCCCTTATAAATATCTGTACCATATTTCATTGTAATGCATCCAGTAGTTGTAAGAGGATCATTAAAATCGATAGTCGATTAAAGTTGATCTATTTCTGCACAAAATTTCATGTCAGTCCATCCAATAGTTACTCAGATATTTCAGTCTGGGACAAAGTGGTGCACCAACCAACACAGGCCCGACTCTGCCATCTCATTAAACGGTAGCAGATTAAAAATAGAATAAGGTAAATTTTATTATTGCAGCAGGGTGTTGTGCCATAGCAGGCTAGCGCCTTAGTTCATGGAATGATTTTAACTAGCTGTTACTAATGCCGGCGTGTTTATGACTGTGTAAAGATTTGACTGGGCCACTTGTGGTTCAGACATTGGCCCTATGGTACTCTGTGCCCAGACACATCCCTCAGGCAACAGTGGGGCTGCTAGTGCACAGTAAATCACGGCATGTGTGTGTGCGCGTGTGCACACCTATGTGTTTGCCCGATTTGCTCCAGCCACACTATGCCCAGTCTCCTGTCGCCTCCTATTTGCTTTAATGGCGTCAGGTTTTTGCAAAACACTTAACAAGCATGTCTGTATTCCATGGTGAGTTTTTTTTTTTCTTTTTCAGTAAATGACTAATGATTTTACGGGAGTATAATGGTGGGTGTTTTTCTATACCTCTGGGCCCTGTGTTTCCCTGTTGAACAATTAAAGCGGCACACCTTTCAATTGTGTGCAATTAACTTTGTAGTACACACAGGATGCAGGCCTCGCCATGGTACAATGGATCAAATCGGGAAGCTGGTATTTGAGGTTGAATTGGTGAATGGGAACAGAGTATTTACAACACTTTGAATGGTGACCATCTAAAAAAAGAACCCCCACCCTGTGTCTGTTATGCAGCTATCGTCCGATAGTACGGCCACAGGCGGTGCAGCTTATCCTGCCTCAAATGTTGTAGGTACAGCTGAACAGCCATATCATAACTCACATACCTGCCAAGTCTCACACTTTACCTGACACTTAAGTTTTATTATCTTTGCAGGCATCTTATGGCCTTATGGTTACACTATCAAAGAAAATAGAAAGCATGTTTTGTAATCCTAGTACAATGACAGAATACTGATGCAATCCAAAGTCTTGGTCTCCCCCTGACAGCGCTGTTAGTGGAGGTAGTGATCTCATTGGCAAAAAGAAGCTCTAGTAATAAGGAGTAATTTCCATTGTCTGCTGTGGTTCAGGAGTGTTATTACTGGCCTTGATGGGTTCCAAGTGAGACAGATAAGCCGACCTTTGTTGTGCCAGAGTAGATTTTCTGCATATGACACTCGCTGAGGAATTTCCTTCCAGGAATCTTTCAACATGGCTAAAGTGGGAACAAAAGCAACAACATTCACAGTCTCAAAACACACACACAAATGGTGTTACATTGATGGTTTTGAATAGACGCAGCATGGTAGTCACAAGAGAAGTCTAGGGGTGCTTTCACACCAGTCCTGTTTGGTTTGGTTCAGTCTAACTCAGTTCATTTGCCCCTTAAGTGCAGCTTGTTTGGGCAGGTGTGAACACAGCAATCGCATTTAACAAACGGACCAAGACCACCTCTTCAAGAAGGTCTCGGGACGAACCAACTGCAGTCGCATTACACATTGTTTGGGTTAAACATGAGCATGTTACAGTCCTGGAGGATTATTAATGTGCACCTCCTCCTGTACTGCCTTAATATGCACATTCAGCACATCCAATGCATCAAAACATTGTTTTCTAGTTGGAGCCGCGCCTCGTTTTCAAACTGTATGGTTTGACTAAAATGAACAATGACAGCAATATAGTCCACGATGAGCAGCGCTAAAATCAACCTGCGTAGTTGTCCCTCCATTGTGACATTAGAAAGTGTCACATTTATCTTGCAAGTGTACTCTACTTCAACGTTTTGTTTACTTCCTTGATTTTTCCTGCATGGAAATTCTGACCAATCAAGAGCAGCTGGTCAAAAATGCTCCACTATATTCACCAGCCAGTCACTAACTTTGTCTGTCTGCTGTGGGTTTCTTAGAGATTTGTTGTTGTAAACAGCTGCCTGATGCAACCGAAAATTATGCTGATTTAAAGACACTGAAATGTTCCGTAGAACTGAGAGGAGCTGCAAGCTGTGGGTTTGTCATTATGGGTGACAGTTTCACGTACAAGTAGTCATGAAATCTGTTGTGATCTAGAAATAAGCAAAAGACAGACAGCAAAACAGAAGTACACAAACACTTTCTTTGACATAAAAACAAGGTGGCAAATATTCAGATCAGCTCATACTCTGTGCACAGAGCAGACAGTTTGATACATCTGTTCACTCTTATTCCAGTGGTGCTTTAGGAATCGAGACAGAGACAGACAAGCAGATAGAGATAGAGCGAGAGACAGACATTAGTCTAGAGGTCTCGATATGTCTCTTCTGTGGCATACTGATGGGGAGGAGGGAAGCCAGGAGTGTCTGAGCTGAAGTCGGCCTGATAAGCAGAGCAGATAAAGGGTTGCAGTGAACCTCAGACGAGAGACAAGAACAAAACAGAAGGGCAAGCTGTCTCTGGATATGTTTCTTCCTTCACACACAAGGAGGAGTCTTTGGTCCCGTTGCTCCAGTCCTCTGTGGTCTTTTCCAAAGTCAGAGTGATAAGGAATAGATAAGATATTCTGCTGTGTCTTATGTTCTCACAGATGCTGGACAGGAGTGTGATCAAGTAGTTTTAAGTAGTATTTATTACCCAGCAACGAGTCATCCAGAGATGTACGGCAAAGTAAGTTTTTATGCCACAGTGCAGCAGACAGCAGTGTCCAGAGCCATTATGTTTTTGGGTGTCCGTCTGTTCCATTCTCACGAACAGGATATCTCAAGACCACCTTTAGGAAGTTCCTTAAATTTGGCACAGACATCCACTTGGATTCAACAACTGATTTTGGTTTTCAAAGGTCAAGGTCACTGTGACTTCACGTCCATCTGAGCGAGATATCTAAAGAAAGGCTGTAGGGAACAAATGTCCACTTGGACTCAGTGATGAACTGTTTGATTTTGGTAATGAAAGGTCAAAAGTCAAGGTCACTGTCACCTTTCGTCATCTCATTCTTGTGTACGTGATATCTCCTGAAGGTCTTGAGGGAATTTTCTTAAATTTGGCACACACGTCCACCTGGACTCAAGGATGTACTGATTAGAATTTCGTAGTCAAAGGTCAAGGTCAATGGGCCCTCACATCTGTCTCATTCTTGTGAATGTGTTCTCTCAAGAACGCTTTAAGGGAATTTCGTGTAATTGGGCAAAAATGGCCCCTTGGACTCTACAATGACCTGATTTTGGTGGTCATAAGTCAAGGTCATTTTCACCTTGCGCTGTCTAATTCTTGTGAATCTTGTGAATCTCAAGCACACCTGTAGGGAATTTTCTTAAATTTGGCACAAATGTCCACCTGTACTTAAGGATGAACTGATTAGAATTTGGTGGTCAAAGGTGACCACAAAAAAACATGTTTTTGGCCATAACTCAAGAATTCATACACCAATGGTGATAACATTTCACACAGATGTCGTAATGACATTTAATTTTCAAAAGGTCAGAGGTCACTGTGACATCATAATGTTCTGCAAAAACACTTTTCTGGCCATTATTCAGTGTCATAACTCAGGAACTGAAGGGACACCCAAGATCAGTGACACTAATCTTGGGTGTCCACCTTGAAACTGCGGTGATTCTTTAGATCTTGTGCTGCCGAGTTGAAGATGTGTGTGAAGCATCCATGTTTTCGAATTTGTGGCTTCTTTGCAGCAACATCTATATATGAAACATTGTATGCTGTCATGGCTACATATGAGTCTGGACGGATATGGATGTAAACTGCAACTTGACTGGTTCACGGAGGCATCAATTCTAGTTGTTTTAGCTGACATATTTTTGCATCATTGAGTCAAATCACTTTTTGTGGTCGCATCTCCACGCAAAGTCACTTCCATTTACTTGTGAAGCTCCGCTGATTTGCACACTCACAGACAAAAACACACATAGACACATCAAGTGCGCTCACAGGCGGCTTGTGGTGAGAAGTGAACATCGAAAGGCCAAGAGGGTCATTCCCACCAGTCCACCGCTGGCCAAATAGCCTGTGTCTCGGGGTCAAAGGACATCTCAGCAGGGTTGGTAATTAGAGCACAATGGAGCCCATTCTGGCCGTCTGTGCAACTGTGTGTGTTGTGATGTCAGTTTATCTCAGCTGACAGAAGGTTGTGCACGGCTCCAGAGACAGAGAGAGGTGAAGAGGGAAGCAACAAAAGTTTCCTCTGGAGGGAAGAGAGCAAGGAGGCACGTGAGAGTAGAGAGATTGTGTGCATGAGAGTGTGTGTTTGCAGCATCTGAATGTTCACTATTGAATTTTGCAGGAAGGCGAGTGAGGAGTGTGTGTTTGTGCATGGGGCTATTTTTGACTTTGAATGGAGAGTAAGCCTCAGTGTGTGTTTGGAGCTCCGCACACAGCTCACTCAGCACCTTGACATTGGCACCGGGCCTCTGTGGAGATCTGCTGTCTCAGCTCGATCGCTCTCCTCCCTTTTCCTCTGACCCTTCTCCCCCTCCATCACTCACTCCCCCACTGCTGCTCTACTCCCACCTCCACTCCGGGCCCGTCCAGCTTCCCTCACTCAGGGGAGACGAGCTTAAATCACTCCCTTCTCTCTGTCTCTCCGAGGGTTTCCTTCCCCCCTACACGCACTCACCCCGTCCCTCCCGCTCTGATAGTGTAGAGGAGGGGGATGGGCTGTGACTGTTGACTTGGACTACTGTGGGAATGCAGGTGCTTTGTGTGTGTGCGTGCATTGGTAGCCCCTCCTCGGGCTCGCCAGGCAGCTCGCTGTCTGTCGTCTGTCACACCAGCCGTTCAGAGAGTGCTGTCATTGGTATGACAGCATGCTACAGCAGATGGCTTCCAAAATATCAAAACAATCTCTGCTTAGCACTCACGCAACTGAGGTTTTAGTCAGAGGTAATTAGGTTCTACTTTTTCTATTTAATTATTAGGTGTTAAACTAAGGATTATTGTCATTATCGATTCAGCTGACCGTGGTGATTAATTGCTTCGTTGCTTGGTCTTTAAAATGTTGCTTCTTTTGTCTGACCAACATTCTAAAATTCAAAGATAGCACCAAATCCTCACATTTGCAAGGCTTGAACCATGTTTTCTGTCGGCATTTTTGCTCGATAAATGGCTTAAATGAGTAATTGACTGACAAAATTATTGTTGATTAATTATCTAACAATTGATCAGTGGATTCATTGATGAACAAACTAATTGTGTTAGCACTATTATTCATATTTGTACACCCTTTGATACTTTTCAGACTCTAGATTCTAGACTAATAACAGGAACATGTGTCTACTATAACTTGAAATAAAAAACTCACTGTATTTGTTTCTCAAGCTAACTTCTATAACTTAAAGCTGGGGTTGGCAGTTTTCATTAAGTCATACAGTGTTTCACATACATTGACTTATTTTTGTCTTATTTCATTGTGGAGCTGTGCCCAGTGCATTCGGTCAGCCCCTCCTTGCCCCACTTTCTTTCTGTTTATCAAACCACAAATGAGATAAGATGTAGCTAGATAGTGCAACCTGTGGTCCCTTTGCCTCACTCCCCGCCGCTAAAAGTCACATCTCCACCAAACACTTTTGCTAAAGTACCTTTAGAACCAAAAGTAACCCTTCATACATGGTACCTAGACCTCAGGTCCGTTAAGTGTTTCCACTGCAAACAGTACTCTTGGGTGCTTTCAGACCTAGAGTTGTCTTGCTTTGGTCTGAATCAGGGACTAATATTGTTAATTAGTTGCATAATTGCCTAGAGTTGATTCATGTTCTCACGGCAGCATTTACAAGAGGACCAGATAAAATGCCTTGCACGAGAAAGTTGCTCTTGATTGGTCAGAATTTTCATGCAGGAAGTAATAAAAATGTTGAAGTAGAGTACACTTGCAAGATAAATGTGACACTTTCTAATGTCACAATGGAGGGACAACTACGCAGGTTGATTTTAGCGCTGCTCATCGTGGACTATATTGCTGTCATTGTTCATTTTAGTCAAACCATACAGTTTGAAAACAAGGCGTGGCTCCAACTAGAAAACAATGTTTTGATGCATTGGATGTGCTGAATGTGCATATTAAGGCAGTACAGGAGGAGGTGCACATTAATAATCCTCCAGGACTGTAACATGCTCATGTTTAACCCAAACAATGTGTCATGTGACTGCAGTTGGTTCAGATCCAGGTCGGAACACCTTGTCACCACAAACGAACCGCACCAGAGTTCATTTGTAACAGGACTGAGACCACCTCTTCAAGAAGGTCTCGGTCAGGTTGTTTTGGTGCACACCTGAGTGTGATTGCTGTGTTCACACCTGCCCAAACGAACCGCCCTTAGGAGGCAAATGAACTTGAGTTGGATTGAACTGAACCAAACAGGGCAAATTACGATATGCTGAAAGGTTATTATGGTATTTTCACCCAATGACACCAAAATAAACCTGCCTAGCCCAGCTTTAAGAAAGAAAAAACTAAATATATAGATACCTGATGTTTAAAAATACAGTGTACTGTTCCTTTAATTCAGTGTATTTGGCAGTGAAGGCATTTGTCAATGGCAGCCTTGACAGTCTTTATAATCTTATCTCCACAGCTCAACAATGACAGATGGTATCTGTTTTGCAGTCGTAAGCTGTCATGTCACCGTGCACAATAAGTTCCCCTTCTCCATTCCACGTTCCCACTATGACTGTAAACAAAATGCACAGCAGGCGTGGCCGCAGCACCAGACGACTTTGTTTTTCACGAGTTTCTCGAGACCATCCCACCCACCCCCTTCAGCTTGTCTCTATATCTGTCTCCTCTCTCTTTTCTTTCACTTTTAATTTTTTTTCCATTGCGTCTTTTGTTCTGTCTTTCTTGTTCTCCTTCCCTCCCGCTCCCTCTCTTCTCTTGGCCGTTGAGGTTAACCACCACTTGTATTACACTGCATTACAACTCATCAACAATATGCCGGGCAGAAAGAAAAACAACCCACACTTGTTGTCCTCTCTCTGTTTCTCCCTTTCTCCCTCGCACTCTTTTTTTCTCTTTAGCTAAATCACAAAACAACCCGGCCAAAAACAGTGAATTGCCTAGAAACCCAATATGGACTCCACCCTGGAGATTACACGGTCAACTCAGCCAGCCTGCACTAGAATAACAGCCTGGCCTGCTCCCACTGTCCTGTGCCCAGTGTGTGTGTTTGTGTGTGCGTACCTTACTCTCTCTGCGACCGTCTCAACACGTGTGTGTGTATGCATGCAGACATACTTTTAAATATACATCAAAGGCCTCACTGTGTGTGGTTGAGTAGGTTTGTGTATTGGTGTGTATGTTTGTGAGTTTCTTTGTCTGTCACGTGGGCCTGAGTTTAACTCTGAGTTTCAGAGATGAGCCATTCCTCATCGTCTGTTAGACAGGTATGAGTTGTAGTACAACTATGTACAAATGTATTTGCTGTTGTCTGACACCATCTACACCTCATACCATTCCACACCTGATAATAACAATCATGTCACTCAGCAGAGGCAGCTGTCTCTGTCTGATCATTTCCTTTTGTAGCTTGCGTAAAATGTAACTCTAAATTTGTAATGTTATTTTTTCAAGGATCAAAATGTAATCAGTTGTGTAAAATACAAATTATTGTAAATCAGCTGTAGTGCCTGATCATTAAAAGGACTATTAAAGTCATGTCTGGATTATTAACAGGGACCTGCATACACTTTTAGAAGACCTGCATGTGTGCAGATCTACTGCAAGTACAACTACAGACCAGTCTCAAAGCTCCCTTTTTTATCAAAGATCCTAGAAAAAACTGTATTCAAACAATTAATAAATCATCTATCAGTCAATAACCTATTTCAAAAATTCCAGTCCGGCTTTCGATCACTTCATAGCACAGAATCAGCTCTCCTTAAAGTTTGCAATGACCTCCTGTTGACTCAAGATGCCGGCGAGTGTTCCATTTTAGTTCTCTTGAACCTTAGCGCCGCATTTGACACGGTGGACCATGACATTTTAATTGACAGGTTAGAGAAGTGGGCAGGAATCACTGACGTGGCCCTGAATTGGTTCAGGTCTTACCTTTTTAACAGATACTCTTCAGTATCTATAGCTGGCTCTGTTTCTTCCCCCACTAATGTCTCCTGTGGTGTCCCCCAGGGGTCGATCCTGGGCCCTATTACCTTTTCCAATTACATGCTCCCTCTAGGTGACATCATCCGTAAATACAACGTCCATTTTCATTGTTATGCAGACGACACACAGTTGTACATCCCAATCAAGCCCGGTGATCAGTCTAATATAGCAGCCCTCCACAACTGTATCACAGAAATAAAATACTGGATTTCAGACAATTTTCTCCAACTCAATCAGTCAAAATCCGATGTCATTGTTATAGGTCCATCCACAACAAGAAAACTAATTTTGGAAAGCCTTGGCGATTTAACACCTCTTGTAAAACCCTCAGCCAGAAACCTCGGCGTCATTTTTGACCAGGACTTGAACTTTGAACTTCATGTAAAAAAAGTGGTCCAGACATGTTTTTATCATTTAAGAAACATAGCCAAGTCATAGTCAGGTCTTTTATCTCAGCCACAGATTTGGAGAAACTCATCCATGCTTTTATTTCTTCATGCCTCGACTACTGTAGTAGCTTATATACCTGTCTCAGCCAGAAATCACTTCACCATCTACAGTTAGTACAAAATGCTGCAGCTCGGCTTTTAACTAGGTCTAAAAAATGTGACCACATCACCCCTGTTTTAGCATCCCTGCACTGGCTGCCTGTTCATTTTAGGATTGATTTTAAAATTCTTTTATTTGTTTGTTAAGGCCAGACTTGGGCTAGCCCCTGCCTATATTTCAGACCTTTTATCCTCACACAAACCAGCTCGCAGTCTGAGATCCGCTGATAAGGCCCTGCTAGCTGTTCCAAGGTCTAGGCTGAAAACAAAAGGAGACAGGGCCTTTGCAGTCAGGGCCCCTAGACTCTGGAACAATTTGCCTGAGGAAATCAGGTTTTCAGAGTCTGTTCCTCAAGACACACTTTTACAGGAAGGCTTTTATGATATAATGTTTAAGTTGATGTAATGTTTAATTTGTATGTATTTTGTGTTGATATTGAGTGTGTGCTGATATTTTATGCTGTAAAGCACCTTGTTATTTATATTGAAAAGTGCTATATAAAGAAATTTATTATTATTATTATTATTATTAATATTAAGTATAATACGTAATTTCTGCAAGTTTAACCAGTGAATAGCAGAATACTTTATCAAATAAGTTTACACAAAGCATGATTTAGCAATATATTACACCAGTCACAGTGACAGCGTGGTAATAGAGAAAAAATGTAAGCCAGGAAATCATCAGGAAGTGATGTGATGTGACCAAGAGTCAAAATATGGATTCATGTCATGTTTTCTTTACTCGGGGAAATAAAAGGTGAAAGAGAACGAGACACACAGGAATAGTTTAATAATAACAGACTGCGACAGCCACAGTGCAAGATTTATTTTGACAGCAGTCAGACTCTTTGACAAGACAACATAACATAATGCAGCATAATAACACTGTCGCTGTCTCTGTCTCCTTCACCCACCACTTATAACATGACAGCTACTTTGCACTGTCTTTACCTCCTATTTATATATATACTTACCCGCCACTTTATTAGGTACACCTTGCTAGTATCGGGTTGAACCACCTTTTGCCTTCAGAACTGCCTTAATTCTTGGTGTCGATTCAACAAGCTGCTGGAAACATTCCTTTTTGGTCCATATTGACATGAGCAGCAGATTTGTCAGCTGCACATCCATGATATAAATCTCCCGTTCCACCACATCCCAAAGGTGCTCTATTGGACTGAGATCTGGTGACTGTGGAGGCCATTGGAGTACAATGAACTCATTGTCATGTTTGAGATGATGTGAGCTTTGTGACATGGTGCGTTATCCTGCTGGAAGTAGCCATCAGAAGATGGGTACACTGTGGTCATAAAGGGATGGACACGGTCAGCAACAATACTCAGGTAGGCTGTGGTGTTTAAACCATGCTCAGTTGGTACTAAGAAAATCTCATCCACACCATTACACCACCAGCAGCAGCCTGAACCATTGATACAAGGCAGGATGGATCCATGCTTTCATGTTGTTTACACCATGTTCTGATCCTACCATCTGAATGTGGCAGCAGAAGTCAAATATATATTTACAGTAAAAATATAAAAATACTATACACTATGTGTGTATTACAGTTATCAGTTATACTGTGCACACTCTGTCATGGACATAAAATATCTGTATAAGTGAACGGTGTATATAGTGTATATAGATTTTACATTATCTTTTATTTATTTGATCTAATTTGTTTTTGTCATATTTTTTCCCCGTTTAGCACTCAGAAATCACTTTTTCCTTTTTTCTCACGCTTGTGACTCTTGAGCTGCTGCAGTGTATTAAATTTCCTGGTGTGGGATTAATAAAGTCCTATCTATGATCTAATATTAATACATATGTTATAATAATAATCAAATTTAAAAAAAAAAAATCAAAAGTTAAACAAATAAGAAGCTGTATAGCTTAGAAAAAAATACAAATTCATTTCTAAATCAGTTAAAACTCAAAGTCAGATTTGGTGTAACATCAGAAGGAGACAGTGTTTACAGGTCCTTAAAAAGTCCTAAAATGTCTTACATTAAGTTTTCTTCATATAAAGCCTAAAAAAGTCTAAAATTGTCTTAAACGCAGATTCGAAGGGTCTTAAATATTTTCGGTCACATTACTGTGAACATTTTTCCAGCCTGACAGACCCAATAGATAGCATTTATGACAGCTTTGAGGTTTTGTTTTCTTTTTTCATAAAACACAATAAACTTAAACTCACCTAATGGTTGTCATTTTTCCTTACTGTTCATTTTGAACTGGAATCAATGTGTGATCTGTTATGCAGATGACATCCAACTATACCTGTCATTTAAACCAGATAACATAGATCATCAACATACTCCATGAATGTCTGTCTGCTATCAAGAACTGGATGGCAAACAACTTCCTCCAACTAAACGCAGACAAGACAGAGGTTCTTATTACTGCGGATGACTCAACGGTCTCTAAGGTGATCGACCACATGGGGTCACTGGCACGTTACATCAGGTCTGACCTCAGGAACCTTGGGGTCATTTTTGACCAAAACATGCTGTTTGAAAAACATGTTAATTCTCTGTCCCGCTCATGCTTCTTCCACCTCAGAAACCTTGCAAAACTCAGGTCCATCATCTCACACTCAGAACTGGAAATGGCCATCCATGCATTTTTTTCATCCTGGCTTGACTACTGCAAATCACTGTTCACCTGCCTCAGTAAAACATCTCTGGACCGTTTACAACTTGTCCAAAATGCCGCTGCCAGGTTGCTCACTCGGTCACATAAGTCTTACCATATCACCCCCATCCTGGCATCCCTGCACTGGCTTCCTGTTCACTTTAGATTCCAATTCAAGGTCCTGGTCCTGACATACAGAGCCCTCCACAAAGTAGCTCCCGCTTACATTTGTGAGCTCCTCAACCCTTACATCTCCAACCGGTCACTGAGGTCTTCTAACAAGGGGCTCCTGGTTGTGCCTCGGACAAGGCTGAAAACTCAAAGTGACCGAGCTTTTCAATCCGTGGCCCCAAAGCTTTGGAACTCCTTGAAGACTCGCCTTTTTAGGCAGGCGTTTGGACAATTGTAAGTAATTATATAGATTGTATATAGATTGTGTTTCAGTTGCACTGTATTTTTTGCTGCTTGTACTTGCTGTGTTTTCTATTTATTTAACTGTTTGTATATTTATTGTGAAGCACTTTGTGACTTCGAGCTGTGAAAGGTGCTATATAATATATATATATAAGATTTACTTACTTACTTAATGTGTTTAATTGGAAGGAATACTCACACTCATACTCCGTATATATATGTGTGTGTGTGTGTGAGTGTGTATTTATTTAATGTGTATTTCCATGGCAGATTTGGTCTTAAATCTCATATTAGATGGTCTTACAAATTCTTAAATTTAATTTGGTTATATCTGCAGACACCCTGGGAGAGCATCATGTGAATTTACCTTATTCTTTTGTTGTGTGACCTCGAGGTTGAAAGCAGACAGGCGTGTCCAGAACAGACATGAAGTACATTACCGTGGCATTTAAATTAAGCCTGTTCTCACACAACATGTCTGTCTCGCTGCATTTATATTAGATTTAGTGTAACTCGATTGTGAGATCAAAGTAAATCAGTCATTTAACAACGGGCACCTGCACACATTCACTGTTAGACACAGTCACAGTGTAGAGAAGCTGCTAGTGAGGGGTTTAGACAGTTTGAAGTATAAAGCTGGGTACAAAAATCTTCTCCCAACCAATAGGAACAGATTTTGTGCTAGCAACAGTCCTGATATTGTCTGTGCTTTTAATCAGTTGCCAGCACTAGAGTACTAGATTTTGCTTCATGTGAAATTCTGACAGGTTAACTTGACCTGGAAATGCATGTTGCAAGCTAAAGATTAAAATAATAATTTTAATAAAAATGAATAAATACATCTACCACTGCATGACTGTGCACTTTATGCAGCCACGCTTTAATAACATTCACAAATCATGTTAATAATAATCTGTTAATGTTGGTTGACCTCACTTTTTCCAACTGTACCAAGCCTGAACTTGAAAGTCATATGTTGACAATATATGGCAATCAATAAATTTTTATGTGGAGGCATCCAGCATGTATGGTTGAAATGGGGGAAAAAAAGGCTATTTTGATTTGGGTTTCTGAGATTGTGCTGCCCGTCGTTTGGAAAGCTGGATCCAATCTGAGGCCAGTCAGGCTGTGGTGATGGAGGCTTATCTAATGCTAGGTCTGTAGGTTTGCAACGCCTGACTCTGGCCTACAACTGGGGCAGAGTGGCTGATTGTTTCCAGCCATGATGGAGGTAATGAGGGGGTGGTGGTCATCACGATACACACTTAAATACAGATACACACACACACACAGACTGACCTATAAGAGAATATGCATTCATGCGAGTGCACGTGTGTGTGTTTTCAGCCACAGTACATTGGCTCTTTCCACAGACCACAGGGTCACTCCGCTATAGTCGCTCATTAGTGGTCACCTCTACTGGAGAACACACACACATGCTCGCGCACACACACACACACACACACACATGTACATACAAACACTCACCACCGGCTTTGCACATGGAGATTTACCACACACACCTTAACGTAAATCCACTCATCCAGTTCACAGTGTTGTGTTTGATGCACGCCATGTTAGGAGCTTTAAAGTGAAACCACATGCAGCTCCATTCGAGCGGATCTGCTAAATCTCCGTCAAAAGGTGCCTGAGTCATGCCTGTATTGGGCGTGCGATCACGCACGTGTGGTTGCTGTATCACAAGATGCAGTGTGACAGGCCTCGGGGAAAACAGCTGACAAACACGGACACAAACATCCACTCTCACACTAATACACACACACACGCTCACGCAGACACACTTGACATCACAATAGTCTGGAAACAGAAGCATTTGGGGAAGTAAACCTCTTTACTAGAGAACAGCACATGTAAAGCATATGCATCTCTTTCAGTAAACCAGACTTTCACAAGTGGAAATGACTAATACCAAAGAAAGCGTTTTACATGAAGTCACATTGTTCAAAGATTAGGGAAGTAGATATACTGGTGTCCCATTTCATGATAAAAGCAGCCTTAAACGACTTCAAAGAATTACAGTGTGACGGTGAAAGTCCTTAGAAACTACATACTCACTGTACTACTCCTCAGTTTGTTCAAGCAGCACACTGCTTGTGAAACTGCACTGTTAAGATTTTAGAATAACACTTTTCATTCTGTCTTCAATGTTCAGTCTTTAATGGTAGACTTTAAGCTATCAGCAAAGCTTTATCACACTTTGTGACACTTAAAAGCGCTGCCATGAAATTGAGGGTGAATGGTGTGGTAGCACAGGACTGCATTTTCCCATGCTTTAGTTGTTGTATGTTCAGGTTTTCCCATAGTTCAACCCATCCTTTCCCAGCCAAATGTCCCAACTCCAGTGTGGCAGGAAAAGCTTGCTCCTTACGCCTGTATGGTTACCGAGGGCCCGGACACACCAAGCGGACAGTTGAGTGTTAGTGGCTGACTGTTGGCCGTAGTTTTGGCTCTATGTTTTGCACCATTTACGCTACTTGGTCCTTTTCAGCATTTACTGTCATTTAGACTGCGTACTTTTTGGACATTTTTGGCTTCATTTAATTGCAGCTGAAAGGGAGAAGAGAGTGGGGGGTTGTGGGGTCGATGGAAAATGGTTGTTGATGTATAAACTTTCCAGAGCAGTAAAATCCTTGTTTTGACGTCTCACAATCTTTCAAACTCATGGATTTATTACTCAAACTGGACTTCCTGAGTGATGTTTCTCACCTGGGACTGAAGGAAGACATCCTCATTGACATAGCCCCTGCATTTCATCACTGCAGGGCTGTTTTTGGTCTGAATCACCACTAGAGGAGATGTGGCGAGAGAGAGGGGATAACATGTGGTGAAGGTCTCTAGCTGGATGTAAGGGTGTGACAGTACATCTCTCTAGATTGATATATTGATTCAATGATCCAGTATAGACCCTTTTACTGTTAGTAAACAGTATGATGATTTTCAGTGGGTGGGGCTTAGCTGGAGGCAAAACAATTCTCCACAGACATTAGCGAGTGCTAGTTAGCAAGTTCTGTTGGCTTGTTTTATGGCCGGTATACACTGTGCAATTTTGGGCTGTCCCAGATGAAAGATGACCATCGTGGGAGAAATGTGGCGATATCTTTGGTCGTGGCTCTAAAATGGTGGTCTTATGTCGCACTGTGAGACAGGTTCAAGGACGGCCGTTGTCAACGTCTTGCAACCAAAGATAACCTGAGATAAAATTCTGATGGTGTCAGAAATTTAGGATGACTATCTCACAGTGTGACAGCTGCTACGACCTACGTCTACTAATCAACCAACAGAAATGCAGCACGAAATGACACAATGGTCACCGCGACACCGGCGCTAAACCCAAACAAATGATCGCTTGCCATGGAGGTAAAACAAACAAAAAGAAGTCTGTGGAACTCCCAGAAAGAGGAAAGTTTGGTGGAGCTGTGGCAGCAGAAGCCTTGTTTATTTGTTTCCTCCAGCTGCTATCATGACCGCGAGAAAAAAGACGCTGCATGGAAGGAAATTGCGGAGGAACTGCAACTTCCAGGTGAACAAGCTACCTATGGTGGCACAGATGGATGAGGTACGCTCATGCAGTGCACGCTGATGCATTGAGTGCACTCTGGGTACTCTGTCTGAGGAGACGGATGTGTGATTAACTTAGCTGTTTGTTAATGCATATAACAGTATAACGCTCCGTTTCTTCCACCAACAGGGCTCTCATTTTAGTGTAGAGCGTCAGTCTGGATTTACGAACGCACCATGTCAGGTCACTCACTCTCTGGGACCTCGAGTGTTACTTGAAAAAGTAAACACTGACCAACAGGGCCAGGCTGGCCGACTCGTATGCTCTTACTCAGTCCATGGACGATTTGACAGGACTGCTGACGGTGGCATGGCCAGCTTTGTGGTTGATTACTACACCAATTAGGTAGTTAGTTAGTTAGCTAATGCGCTAAGAAGTTAGCGTTACAGAGAAATCCAATATTCCTCTTAATCCCTCCCCAGTTTCTGATGAGGTGGACATGATAACCCTTAATACACATAACATTATTCATCCCTACAACAGGAAATACATCTTTAAGAAACCTCTTTATTTTGAAATTTCCATGGCACGTCTGTGTGACTATTTCCGTCCAAACACACCTCCTTCATAAACATTTAAACAGTGCCCTAGTGCCAGGCAGACAATGGCAGGCAGCCAAGAAGAAGACAGTGAGGATATTTATTTTTTTTTGTATAATATCGATCACAGGCCCCTGAAGTGAATCAAATCAAATATTCTATTATTGTCCAAAGAGTTGTTATAATATTGTGTTGTTGTGTAGTGTATTGTATTGTGAGGATGCTTGTGCTTTACACTCCTAGCTGGATGTTACGTGCAGGTATTAAACATCGTAGACCACTAAGCCACCAGAATACTCAGTGAATACCACTTAGTTTGTTGGTTTCCTGTTTTTCACATTTATCTATTTTTTTATTTTTTTTCCGACCAAAGCAAAGTGACCGCTCATATCCTGTTATTCATCCAGGAACCTGTGTTCATGTTAGTGGTCAGCTGGTCTTCGGCTTTACTCATTACTGTGTGTTCAAGTGCAACTTCTTTGCACAGGATGTGCATTAACACAAAGCCTTTGATCACTCAGCTTTTGTTAGCACTAGTACTTTGAGGTTGGCTTTGTGCATCAGGACCGCCAGACAGAGGGTTTGGACACAAACTCCCTACAGCACTGGTCAAGCAGGTTACTCATTAACCAGCCACGCGAACGATTAGCCTGCAACACCAGCTCCTGCTCCTCTGCTGTCGTGAGCAACATTTATTGCAGCATAATAACCCACTTCAGCGTGAGATGGCAGTGGAGGAAAGTTTAAAATATCATCCAATTTTAGTGCCTCAGGTAACATATTAAACAGCACAGGGCACTGAAACAGCTCAGTAGAGCTGCAAGTTATAAAGTAATTAAACTAATCATTAAAATTAGGAAATAATGTCTTTAAGCACAACAAAGAATTTAGGAAAAACTAAGGCAAATAAAATGTGTCCCTTTAGAGCATGAATAGATTTCCTAATCTTATCTATTGTCTATGGTTATATTGCTTTCAGGCTGGATGACTGAGACTTTTATTGTGTTTTAACAACTGTTATTCATTGACTGGTGCTTGTTTCCAGGCGTTTCCAGTTCATGAAGAAGACAACAGCAGCCTAAAGAAAACACTGCATGGGCTAATTATTAAAAACACTACTCAAAACAAACAGATATGAAACAGCAGTGTTTGTGGATTATGAATAATTGAGGATTAGGAGTATGAGTTATGAAACAAGGGAACATGATGATCCTGTGGTGAAGACACAACCACCACCTCAAACTGTGACCTGATCAAATATAAGATCTAAAACATTTTGATAACATTCTGCCCCTCTGTGCAGAGTTTGCATGTTCTCCCTGGTCAGCGTGACCGCACGTCAGATTAACATAAAACATGCATGTCAGATTATAGTAGATGGTGACTCTAAATTGTCCGTAGGTGTGAATGTGAGCGTGAATGGTTGTCTGTCTCTATGTGTCAGCCCTGTGATAGTCTGGTGACCTGTCCAGGGTGAACCCTGCCTCTCGCCCAGTGTCAGCTGGGATAGGCTCCAGCCCCCCTCAAAAATTAGGTTACGGAAAATGAATGAGTGAATACCAGTGTGTGTAGTGTAATCCAAATGTCTGTTTTTTGTTGTAAACTATTTGGCATCACATGCATGTGAGTCCCTGTCACTGCTGCTCAGCACTACATTTATACAATTCTTATGGGCAGTTTCCGGCAATAACAGTCAGGCCATCGTTGCAAAACAACACCCTCTACTTTCCCCCTAGGAATGATACTGTTAGCTCTGTCAGCACCGTTGCCGTTAGCACTGTTCACGCTATTAGCATTGCAGCTGCTAGCCGGCTTAGCCACCTCCATATAATGGTCAGATTCAGGCCTAAAACTAGGGAATCGGGAATCATTTGGAGCCCTAATTAATATTCAAAATCACTCAGATGTCTTCACAAGGAGAAAAAGAAATTACAGAGAGGAGAATAATTTCTGAACAGCTCCGTGACGGGAAAAAAAGCTGCTTACCTTAGCCTATTGGTTATATTCCAACAACATTGGAAAAACAATTATTCCAAGAATGAGTGTCAACAATTTGTCCCACAAAACTCGCCCAGAAAAAAAAAACATAATGCGACTGTCCTTCGGCACGCTCTCGACACAGATGAACTTGCTGATTCGGTCCCAGAATTACTCTCGACACAGATGAACTTGCTGATTCGGTCCCAGAATTAAAGGAAACCCTGCTGGCGGCTAAGGCTGTAGTGAAATATGTAAAGCAAGCATCCGACCTGGCGTGCCAGCTCCCCACCTCTCTCAAACCGATGGCAGAAACCCGATTCAGCACGGTCTCCCTCACACTGCAGTCAATCCCGTCAGTCTACACAGAGCTGCAGGAGCTGCTTGACAGTCGAGGAGAGAGCCACATATCGTGATTTCTCGTAGCCAAAAAAGACGTCATAGGCCCCGCCCGGCCCCGTACTCTGAGCTGTTGGTAACTTTTGAGCCCGAGCGGGCCCCCGAACGCACAGGCTTTCTGGCTGACCTTTACCTCCATGTTGAGAACCATGTGCAGACAATCCTGGCTCAGGCTCTGAATCATAAATAAGCTTTAAACCAGTGGCTCCCAACTGGTGCAGCCATGGGGTCATTAGGTCAAGGTCCACTAATACATTCAGCGTCATACTTGCATTTTAGCTAGTTTGCTGTCTCTGTTAAGTAGCTGTCTGTTAGTCACTCACTCTACAGCAGGAAACGGCACTTCAAAATAAAATCTCTGTGTCAAAAATTGGCTGCACTTAAACATAAAAAGTAATTTATTTATTTTTTACAAACTACACATTAGAAAGAACCTGCGACCTGCAAAGAGCTCTTTAAACAGTAAACAAGAATTAATATAACTTTTAGAATGTGAGGAATAATTGCTGACTTCAGTCCTTAAGAAACGCTGGTGACAGTGTGATCAAGTACTTGATCACCTAATATCATATTGTTTACCAACTCATAGCTAATTGTCCTTTTAGTTATCTATTGTCCAAATGGGAAATAGTGGAAAATACCATGCACATATGGAGCAAGCAGTAAAAACAGTATGATGGGAGAGGATCAAAGCCATAGTCCATGTGCCCTAAAAAACCCAAAGACTTGATTTGATTTGACTAACCTTAACCTAACCAGCCATCAGCCCTTTTCCCCGGGATGGAAAGCTCATTTGGGCCCTGTAGGAATGGCTGAAATTGCCAGTCCCACTGTGGTTGTGAGGGGAGAAGAGTGTGGAGCACCAGGATGTACCAGATGAGATGCTTTTCTGATATGTAAGCATTACGTAGCACCAGGGTGTGGTTTATAAGTACATGACTGTGGCTGCTGCTCAAAGTCTGTCGTATATATGGGTAAATCATTGGCATATTCTGTCAGTGGTGTAACCTCTTTGGTATTACCGGTGGTTTTTGAAGGATGGAGGAAGCGTACGAGTGACGTTATTAACCATGTGTATCAGTGACAAATGTCCTGCAGATTATAAAATATTTCCGACTCCCCTACATCTGGGACTTATCTCATTTTTCAGTGGTGTTGCCTGAAAATAGCAACCCTACAAATAATTTTGTGCTCCCTGCGCAGACATTTGCATGGAGCCTGGCCTACGTTTGCTCATGTCCAACAGACTCAGTCCATATTTGCATGAAATTTGCAGTGTTTTTGCTCGTTCGTATAGATCTGCATTTCATATATGTTTGCATACCAACGTGTATATGCTTTGCATATCAATAGATAGCTTGTGTCTGCTAAACGTTCCCAGAAAGCACCAAGCAGCGCTAGCTGAGCAGGGCCTGCCCTGTGTATGAATAGCCAGTAATTGCAGCTTGATGGAAAACACTAATGCTGCTCGTAAAAAACGGGACACTTAAGACTGGTACAATTACTCTTTCCAGCAGACAAAGCCAAGAAAACACACCATGCAGCGCTCTCTTCAAGTCATCAGGCTTCTGACCAACAAACAAGCAGCAATCAATCCAAACTACTGTTTGTTTTTGTTGCTTCTTAAAAGCTAAACTATGCTCCATTGTATTCAAATGACTTTAAAAAGCCACCACAAAAGGAAGAATTGTTCATAACTATAAATCTGTTTGACATGAAGACAGGGTATGGGTTGAATTATTAATGGCATTGCATTAGAATGCTTGTTTATACCCATAAAAATATCAATACGGCTGTAAGTCATCAAGACCGCGAAGAGACACAGAGGAAAGCCTGAGCCTATGGGTATTTTGTCAGACTCATGCAAAGCAATCAGCAGAGCGTGCTGCAATCATAGCAGATAAGGTCGCGCTGCAAACACTGCGAGCCATTAACCATTTGTTGGCCAATAAATCATTAATCTTTGTACAGGATTTCTGCGGAGTTGTTCTGGCACAATGGCCCCCATTTTGAGAAAGATCCAATGTCACTGCTGAATTGAATTAGTCATGAGGTCACGGCAGACCCAAAACAGCTTCAGGCCCAATTTTCAGTGAACTTTCACCATCGTTGTTTGTTGAACAGTAAACTTAAGCTATGTCAATAAAACTGGAGGAGTTTGCAGAGAGACGTCTGGATGAATCACATCAAGCTAAATAGACCAGAACATGGAAAATATGGCTTGTTGCTGTATTTAGAGTGCTTTTATGTGGTAGTGACTTTTGGGCTGCTGTAAACATGTGTGTGTGCATCTGTGTGTGTGTGTGTGTGTGTACTGTGTGGAGGGAGCAGTATATGTGTGCATGCCTGCTTTGGCATCAGCACAGGTGTGTTTAATTGTGTTATTTGGTCATTTCAAACCCATATGAGTGTGCTTGTATTTCTGCTGTGTGTGTGTGTGTGTGTGTGTGTGTGTGTGTGTGTGTGTGTGTGTGTGTGCTCGGCCAGTCATTCCCACCCATCTCTGAAGCATACTTTCTGCTCTCCCTGACTCACAGTTCCCATGGGCTTCATTCTGCTGACTCGTCTTCCCGCCACTTTTGCTCCCCTTCCTCCTTTCACCAGTCGTGTCCTCCCCCCCCCCCCCCTCCGCCCCCTCGGTTTTTGTTTTGAATGATGGCAACACTTTTTTTTTACCCTCTTGTACTAATTATCCTCTGCGATGATGGTAATGAGTGTGCGTCACTTCGGGCAAAGCTTTGTAGGTTTCCCCACTCTCTCTGGTGTTGCTCTGTTTTTTTTTTCTTGCTGTGGTTTGTCCTCGAAGCAATTTGCGGGTGCAAAAAACAAAGAGGAGCTTGTTAGGAGCTCACAATCAATAGATTATAACTGTTGACTGATTGAGAAAGGAAGAGGGAGAGGGAGATATAACAAGAGAGCTAGAGGGAAGTAAAATTATATGTCACTGTGGTTTGTCATCTCGTATTTCTGTGCATGAATGGGTGTGTGTGTGTGTGTGTGTGTGTACAGTATGTAGGCATGTTTGCCGATTTGTGAAAGAGATTTGTTGCAAGCGTGTACTTTCTAATTAATTACACGTGTTATAAAAATGTATTTTATTGTTAAATTATAATAATTATTGTTATACCAGGAATCAGACTTAGCTTATTAAGGTATTACTGTATATAAATATAAAAATAAATATATAAAGCATAAAGAAATAAAATATATACATATATTTTATAGTCGTATTATTCGCATATATTTTATTACTTTTATATTTATTTGATTGCCTACTTTTTAATGTAACGTAGTTAGAGGGTATTAAGAGAGGTATTTATTTTTCTTGTTTTGGGCTTTATTTGATAGAAGAGTGGTAGTGGTGTGAAAGGGTCAGAGAGAGAGAGGGGATGACATGTAGCAAAGGGCCACAGGTCAGAACCCCTAGAGGTATTTATTTTTATTGTATTATATTATTTATTTATTTTTAATGTCATCACTAAAATCATCATTTGTCTATTTCATCTTAAATTAACTACTTTTTAAATTAATTTATTGTCTCTTTTATTGATATAATTCTGACCCATCTTCACTTTAATTAAAAGCAGGAAATACTTAACATTTAAGAGGTTGTTACCCATTAATGTTTGTCATTTTTGTTTAAAAAGTGAGTGAAATGATGAAATGATTAGCGAAATTTTATTTTATTTTATTTCTTTATTTGTTTTTATTTATTCATGAATCAATAGTTATAGCATGATGAAGGAAATAGTTTTCTGGGTTTTACATAAATATATATATTATATATATATATAGATATAGATATAGATATAGATATATATTAGGGCTGTCAAATGATTAAAATAATAATCTAATTAATACATGCTCTGTCATTAATTAATCTAAATTAATTACATACATCAACTTTTGCTGTATTTCTAAAAATTTAATTCAAATGAATTTTGGTAGATGTGTCGTAGTAAAGCTGCTGGATTTTGGACACAATTGTCCCCGTGTCCTCTACCACCAAAACTGGTCTGCTGTCCATTGCAATCCATTTTGTAAGGGAGTTAGTTAGTCGGTCTGTCACAGGTAGACTTACTCAGTTTGTGTGTGAACACCTGGTCTAGTGTGGCTTGACGTGGCTGACTGCTAGCGCTACCATCACAGGCTGTGCTAGCTCGGACCTCTTGGTTCGCTGCTAAATGCTTTGCGTTGAGGTGATATTTCAGGCTTCAAGTACTCTGATGGTGCAAAAATTCCTTACTGAGGAAACTGCAGAGGACGGTGCTTCTATCAACAGTTCCATCTGGGTGTTTACTAAATGTAAATGTTGCATTCACGGGGCCAAGCAGCGCCGTTTCGTCAGCCTCATCATGTGACAAAGCCACTGTGATCTTTAGTGATGCACGGTGTCAAAGGGGTTAACCAGCATTATTTTTTTTAACACGTTATTTTTTTCTGTAATTAACAACATGCACTTGTACATGTTTCGTAAGATCCTGCGTGCAGCGTTTTCGTCCCACTAGGGGCCCTTACAAACTGTAAGGTTGGGTAGTCTATTGGTAAATCAGTTTTTTAGTCAGTCTCCCATTTAACACCAAAATGTCTTAAGAACTACAGGATTGTAATTACAACTTGGTTAAGATATTCATATGGTCCCCAGATACAGAAGCGTATTGCATTCACTTGACAAATTAAAAAAAGCGCTGTTTCTGAGTATTTTTTTTCTGTTTTTTTGGAGTAATTTATTTATTTTTCTGTTTTTTTGAGTATTTTTTTCTGAGTAATTTNAGATACAGAAGCGTATTGCATTCACTTGACAAATTAAAAAAAGCGCTGTTTCTGAGTATTTTTTTCTGTTTTTTTGGAGTAATTTATTTATTTTTCTGTTTTTTTGTGTATTTTTTTCTGAGTAATTTTTTCTGTTTTTCGTGGTAATTTTTTTTTCCTGAACGAGGAGACGAGATACTTCAAAATCTCACGAGAAGCTGCCACCTGGCACCTGCAAGTGACCGGTGCCTGCGTAAAAGTCGACAAACTAATGATAACACCATCTATATGACTTAAAGACAAGAGTATCTCCCAGTGTCTCAAACCCAAAACAAAGTAAAACTGGATTAAACTAAACAAGCGGGTCATGTTTGCTTCCATTATATCGAGCTCTCAAGAAAGGAATGAAAGCGTCTGTTGTTATATTGCTCTCTTAACTCAGAAAAACAAAAAAATACCACGGAAAACAGAAACAAAATTACACCAAAAAACAGAAAAATAAAAAAATTACTCCGAAAAACAGAAAAAATTACTCAATAAAACAGATTTTTTTTTTTGAATGCAATACGCTTCCGTACCCAGAGGTCCAAATGAGCTCCTGCTGTGGCTCACTGGGGAATGCCTCTGTAAATATTACACAAGGACTGTGGGTTGTAGAGATCTGGGTATTTTCCTTCCTTTCCTCATCCACTGTAACGGCTACAAGACCACAGAACAATTACCTGACAAGAGAAGAAAACAAGAAATGTATTTAATACATATTACAGTCCGTCTTGTTATATGTGTAACATGTGAAACAGTGTAAACCAACTGTGGATTTTCCCGTCCTCCCTCACTTTACCACCGTCCTGAGGCAGCCGGCCACCACATGCAATGTTTCTTCATTCCTATCCCCTGCAGTTCAGCTCTTGCAGCACAACCCAGCCCCGTATCACATTCCCGCTGTCCATCACTGGCACAAGGCCCCCGCTTAGCAGCAGAGAAAGTCCTCGGGGTCAGCTCATAATGGACCTAAATGCAGCTCATTATCCTGATAAGGCAGGGGCGGTGGCTGGGCAATGGCTGCCTGACTGGCTGGATGACAGCCACAGAGCTTTGACAGGTAGACAGAGCTAGACACAGCCATGGCGGCTATCTGATGGACCCGGCTGACAGATCCAGTTGCACCGGCCTGCTGCTCTGAGGCAATGGAAAGGGGTGGAAACTGGACGCCGCAAAGCCACACAATGATATCTGTAGTTCTGGCCCTCTGCTGTGTGATGGAGTGTTGTGAATGTGACTCCCTCTTCCCTCCGGATGTGTGCACTGCAAAACATATTGAGCTTAAAATGTCAATGTACTGTCCTTATCGTTGTTCTCTCTTTTCTGCAGCTGCTGAGTTAAAGGTGTGACATATATTTGGTGTTTGTGTTGATGATGCATTTGCAGGACTTTGATCATCATATACAAAGATCCAGATATGCAAAGGGCCCAACTTCCTCTCATACATACGTCCAGAACAGACAGACTCTGTGGTGGTTTTGTGTTTCTTTGTGGTTGTTTGCGTCTCTTTCAAGTAATTGTTTGTCCTTTTTTTTGTTGGTTTGTGTCTCTTTGTACATATTTTGTGTCTCCTTTTGGTTGTTTTTTGTCTTTGTAGTAATTTTGTATCTTTTTGGTCATTTTATTGTCATTTTGTGTCATCTTGTTCATTTTCTGTCTGTTTTGCCTGTTTTTGTAGTTATTTTGTGTCTCCTTGTGGTTGTTTTGCGTCTCTTTCAGGTAATTGTGTGTCATTTTTCGTCACCTTGTGTCTCTTTGTAGTTGTTTTGTGTGTCCTCTGGTTGTGTCTTGTCTTTGGGTAGTAGTTTGGGTCTCTTTGTGGTAATTTTGTGTCTTATTAAGGTCATTTTGTTTCTTTTGTGGAAATTTTGCATCATTTTTGGTCATTCTTTGTCACTTCACAGTAATTTTGTGTTTTCTTATGGTTGTTTTCTGTCTGTTGTAGTCATTTTGTTTCTCTATCAGGTTGTTTTGCCCATTTCTGTTGTTATGTTCTGTCCTTCTTGTGGTTGTTTTGCGTCTCTTTCAAGTAATTGTGTGTCTTTTTATGTTGCTTTTTGTCTCTGTGGTCATTTTTGGTCACTTATAGTCGTTTTGTGTCTCTTTCTGGTTGTTTTGCCCATTTATTGTAGTTATTTTGTGTGTGTCTCACTGCTGTTCCTTTGCACCTCTTTATGGCCATTTTGAGTCTCACATCCAGTTCGTGCCAGTTTGACATTCGTCATGATTTGCAAGCAAAGGCCAGGGGGCCTGTGATACTATGGGGCCCTGGGCCTGTGCACAGTTGGCCCGTTTATTAATCCATCCATGAATACACCGCTTGACTTCACCAAACCATAGACTGTATAGGTCGTAGCTGCTGCTTGAGTTGAACTGAAGAACACTTATGATGATTGTCTGCAAGCAAAACCATTTAAATAGTCTTCTTTTTCTAGATCTGGGTAACACTTGGGTTTTTATTTTGATGGTACCTTGTGTGTGCATGATTTTCTCACTGACTGTGGTTTAGTCACAGTTGGAGGAAGGCCATATTGCCCCTTCGCTATCAGCCCTTGCCATCAAGCAGGAGGAGGCGCGGGGGGGGGGAACTGTCAACAGCCCCCAGGCCCCCGGGCATCTAAGTAGCCACAGATTCTCTTACAGCCAGATGTCAGCCATAACAGCGCCACACACTCTCACTCACCGATCAACTTCTCCGTGTCTTGCTCACCCATAACAGTATCCTCTCTGCCCTTAGGTGCATCAGTGTGGGTGTGTGCCTCCAGTTTCTCCTTGTGTACATCGCCTGTGTGCATCTGCATGCTTGTGTATGTGAGGGTGTGTGTCGGCCCCATGTTGATATGCCCGGTGGAGGCATGTTGGGCAGATGCCGACTTTCCGTCAGTGGGCGTTTGGCAGCCGTGGCGGAGAAGGATATGAGGGCATGAGTGTCATTCAATGTACAAATCTGACTCCTCTCTCTCGCCTTTGGCACACACTGCTCTCGTATAGGATGACGAGGTAAGAGATAGCCCCAACTGGTACGCTTTGGGCACTATGCACACAAAAACGCACTCTTCTGTTCAGACAGCACCAGGGGAAAAAACACACGCACACAAGGTAAATGCACCAATAGAAAAAGATTGCACACACACACACACACACACACACACATACCTGCTCATTTTACATGTTTTTTATACTTAACGGTATAAACTATACCAAGCTTCCAAAGGGGGAGTCCTTTAGAGGGTAATGAGGTATGTGACTTGATAAAAGAGTGGCTGGTGAATGGGTATCATGCTGCTCAGCATATTTTACCATAATCGCTCGGAGCTGTAATTTCGACAAAGCAGCCCTTGTGAAGTTAGCAGTTTGCCATCTCCAGTCTAAGCCCACATTATCCAGGTGCATATATGCTACCTGCGCGCCTTTTTTCACCAGGCTTACACTGCGCCTTAAGAGATTAAGAAATGGTTTTTCTTCTTAGGCGGTGATCTTGCCGGCTTTTTCATTGTCTGCTGCAGACTTGCTCCCCTCCACACCTTCATAAGATGTAAAATACTTAATTGCAGCTTTCTCTCAGACGTACAATTACAGCTGACTGCTTTTGGTCTCTTCGCACCCACCAACAAAGACACGGAATATCACATAAAGTCTCCTCATCTGCTATTTGAACTTGAATGCACGCCAAGCCACCAGTGACATTGACCGTGTCTGCTGTTTTATGTTAGCACTGAATAATGCTAATGAAGTCTAGCTGGGAGGACAGATGTGGGAAGGGATGTTCTGATGTGACAGAAGTGAGCTACGCTCGCTGTTTCTCACACACACACACACACATATATATATATATACATACATACACACAGCACCCACCTCTGTTTCTCACATCACTCTGAAATAGCTCCTTGTTCACCTCTGATGAGAGAGGTGGGGGAGGTAGTGAGAAATGGCAAAAAAGAGACAGAGAAATGCGAGAAAGGGTGAGAGTTGACCTTTGGGTCCTGCTGAAGCAAGCTCTGTAAGTGAGGGGGCGGGTGGCTGAACTAAGTGGCTGATTCATTTCCCCAGGGACCCCCCCCTGCCCCCAAGCCTGTGCACACACACACATACACACTCTCCCCTGTGGATGGTTCCAGTGATCCAGGTGCTGGCCTCTGCAAGAGATGGCAACATGGCCTCTGTTGACCCCAAGGGAGCCCAGCTGGGGTGGAAGGTCACGGCAGAATCCTCCCACTGTCTGTCCGTGTGTGTTTTTGGCTGTGAAGACCACAGGCGGAGCCTCAGGAAATATGGCTGCCACTGGGCCCCGCCTGACCTCTTGTCATTTTTTCATCTTTTGACAACAGAGAGGAGCAGGAGAAAAGGAAAGTCTGCAAAGTTCAGTTGAGTTCAGAAGTTTGGGTGAAAGTGTCCCTGTACGGCTGGTAGACACAAGTCACAGTTAAAATGGAGTTAAATTTACTGAAGGTCTAAATAAGTTGCTCAGTCAGAGATATTTGCTAATCTTTATAGTGTTTGACCTCAAAATGCTGCTGTAGTCTCTTTGTGGATTTGAATGTACCCCATGTCATTGACTATACCTCTCAACTAGGCAACATTTACATTTCTTCCCACCCTATCTCTGAGTACACTTCACTATCAACACTGTTTGTTCAAGACAAGGCCTCCAACATTCAGCATCACACATATGAACTTGGCACGCAAATGAATTTGTTCTCCTCCCCCACCTCTCACTCCCCCTCCCTCTCCCTCCCTGCTCCCTCCTCTCCATCCCTGCCTCGTCGGTGTTTCCTTTCAGCTTGATGCTAAGTCAAGCAGCTGTCTTGTTTTGGGTTACGGTGAGTGACGCTCAGGTAACAAAAGCTCAGCGCTGCCCCGTCAGCACTCTCCCCTCTGTCAGCAGAGTGCTGAGGCAGATGCTAGCTGAGGCTGAGGCGGCAGTGCGATGCTCGGAACAGACAGCACTGAGGGCTTTATAAATTAGAAATGATCACTTTGTGAATAAGATAATGGCCATAAATTAGAGATGTCGACTGGAGGAAGCAAAACCAGCATCTGGTCTGTGTAATGAATGAAGGTTTTTGTTCTTTAATCACCAGTGTTCAAACATTTCTGGGTAAGGTTTTCCACTGACAGGCTATGCTCTCCTCACAATTGTGCTGGAATGAACTTTTATATTGAGTTTTCCATATTCCATATTTTCCATTTTCATACTTGTACCCTATTTTCCCTTTTTTGGTGTCTATATGACTAATAGGAATAACAATTTTTTAAATTGGTCCAGGACTGGGCAAGACTTTTTATGTCCACTAAGAGTGCTTGTTTTTGCCACTGACAGGCTCAGATTGTTATTTTAAGTGTCTGACAACTTCTGGAAAGGATCCCTACAGATATAGACTTTTCTGTTAAAGAGTAAAGCTGAAAAAAAAACACCAGCGCCGCCGTGGTGCCACGCAACAGCCCCTAATTAAAATTGATTTTTCACTTGAAGAGCCAATCTCCAGAGCTATGACTCGCCAGGCAATATCTTTATGGCCAGTGGGTGCGGTTACATGATGGCTTCTCATTCAGAATGAAAGAAATCTGAATGAAATCATTCGGAATTAAAGTTTTTCCAGGTAGTTCACATGGGAAATATTCATTCTGAATGAGGGTTTACACGGGAGATCAGTTCAATCACCTGTATACGGGTCCGCGCAAGGTTTGGGGCAGGGAAGGTTTCTGATTGGATAGGGGGCGGGGCGGATGTTACGTGTTTAAGTTTACCGGAAGAAAACACTGCAGTCCTCGCTCCGGATAACAAGATGCTTGACGACGCTGTTCTTAGTGCCTTTTTGGGGCTTGTTTTGCTTATATTCTTGAAGCAGCAGTACGACAACAACCTTGTTCTGCTAATGCTTCGTCTGTTGAGGAGGAGAAGGGAGGTAGAAGGTCGAAGAAGGGAGGTAGAAGGCCGTGCTGTGGCGAATGGAAACCAGTGAGTGCAACGAGTCCGACTGCTTTATCTCGGCCCGTTGCTTGCAACGAGTCCGACTGCTTTATCTCGGCCCGTTGCTATGCGCGCTATATACGTCATCGCGCCAGAAGGGCAAGGAAACGAGCGTGCGCAGAATCATCGCGCCAGAAGGGCAAGGAAACGAGCGTGCGCAGAAAGAGCAGAATGAACTTAAAGAGGAATGAGTGTATACAAGTGCGAGAAATTCTTTCATTCGGAATTAGAAACGGAATATTCCAGCCCCTTACATCGGATTGAATTTTCAATCGCATTGTCCATTTTCATTCCGAATTAGGTGTTTACAAGATCACTTTTAATAGGAATGAACTTTCATTCTGAATGAAAAGGGAATTAAACTGTCCATGTAAACGTACTCATTATCTCTATAATGACAAGACTGTTGTTCATTTAGCTCAGAATATTTCTCAGCCTCAACAGCGAGTCTCCCCTAGACCATTCTTTGTCACACACGAGACACAGCAACAACAACAGACTTCTCTTTGCTTCATTGGTGAGGAGAAGAGTCCAGCTGCTATAGGAGCAGAGAAAAAGAGTTGTTACAGGAGCTGGTATGTACAAGCAGAGAGTGATTGGGGGGGTAAATGCATTTGATTCCTGGGTTGGTCCAGGAGCACCGGCATGCACCTTGCCACTGCCAGTGTGGGGTTGTACATTGAAAATGATAGGGGCGTATTTTGCCTCTGGTGTGTGTTGGCCTTTGTGTTTTAACAGAAACAGCCCCGAAATTGCTATCACTAGTCTTACTAGACTCAATTTAAATAAAACATCATTGTTGTAAAACAGGCTTCATTCAGAGTCGACAGAAACAAAATAAAATCACAAAAACTGCCCTGGTTCATCTTTTCACAGCTCTGGTTTGGTTGAAATAAACGCATAATTCACCCAGTTTGATGTAAAAATATAATGGCTCTATACACATTCAAATTACTGTTAACATAAAGGAGTCTGGTGGAATTGGCGATGGTGATTTCATGGCTGTTTTTGGTTAAACAAAAAGTTACTCTTTAACAAAAAGGTTGACCACTGTGGGGATACTTTCCATAAGTTGTGTTAAGTATTGGATGTAAATTGACAGTGCGAACGTGCCCTGAGTGGTTACACTGCAGCCTGTTTAAATGCTGCCGGCTGCAGCAATACTGGATCTGTTTAAAAAATGTTATTCCCATTCGTCATTTAGACACAAAAATATGGGAAAATAGGATCCAGGTTGGAAAATAGCAAAATTATCCTTAAAGGAAGCAGCCATTTGTATTTGCGCTGCTCGGAGGTACAGCAAATCTTTGTGAATCTAGAGAAGAAAGGAGGTAAGAGCCATCTAAATTGCTTGGAGCTGACAACATAAATTGAAGAGCAAGGCAGAGTTTGAAATGATAACCTATTTCTAAAGGGCTCTTTGTTGGATTTACTTTGGAGAAACTTCAATAATCAAACTGAAGTGTGCAGAAAAACATTATGCTGTTTTGTGTTTTATGAAGAGTGTTATCCAAGAGGGGGTCCTGGTGCCAAATGAACAAGTATAAAAACGGAGCAAGTGAATTCCCCATCTGTTAAATGTAATGGGCCTGCTGAGTGAAGACAGGCTGTATAGATGTGGCGAAGCATCGTGAAAGTTGCACAGACATGATATAGACGGAGTTGCAAGCAGGAAACAGACGACAACAAACACACACGGAGCATCTGCAGACTGAATAATTACAGACTGAACAGAAACAAAGATGGTAGAGACGCGTGTGCGCACACACACACACACACACACACACACACACACACGCTGCGCTGAGAGGACAGCGGGGGTTTTAAGGATAAAAAGGGATAGACTTTACACACTCAAGCTCACCCCCCTCCACTCTGTGGCGGTTCCAAACAGAGAACCGAAAGATACTCCTCACAAAGATGCTGAGTGGCAGGAAGAAAGGGAGAAAAGAGGCTCAAAGAGAAAGACGGAGTGGCACCTAGTAAAGGAAGAGACAGCGTGTCTTTACTACTTCCTGCTGCCTGGCAGCTGAAGCTGAGAGGAAGATCCTCGTCTCCTTTAGCCTCCTTTTAATTATGGCCAATTACAAGGCTAGCACGCCAGGACTTATTACACGGCAACCAAAGAGCCCCCCTTGAGTATGTTTGTGCGACAGAGGCGCATATTATGGCGGTTTAGCGTAGCGAAATTTCCAAGGCCGGGACTCCGAGGGGCCTTTGCAGTTCTCTTTTTGTGGTTTTAATGAGAACTGAAAGCATGAAAATGCAGCCGTAGATGTAGGCCCCCGACTATAAATGAGCAGCACTCTTCTCCAGTTCACCACAGGCCAGCTTTCGAGGGAGATGGGTGACAATGCTCCTACACATGTGTCACTCCTCAAACCGTGTTATGGTAGCTGGTAATGTCTTTATCATAATTGTGCATGATAGAGGGGTAAAGGGGCCGTGAGACAAAAGAGCTGAAATGGTGGTCCAAGAGATGTTGCATAATAGAAGGGGAATGAGCTGAATAAGGTCTCCTATTATAGTCCCATACGCAGTGGTGGAATGTAGCTTAGTGCATTTACACAAGTACTGTACTTAACTATGATTCTGAGGTACTTGTACTATACTTAAGTATTTCAATTTTATGCTACTTTACTTCTACTCCACTACATCTCAAAGGCATGTACTGTACTTTTTAATACACTACAATTATTTGATAACTTTAATTGCCATGAAGATTTAGATTATGTCCATAAAACTTTAATTAATATTCCAGGCTTTTATTTGCCTGAATCACTGAAATCAACAGTTTATATTTACTATATTTAACCTCTCTAACTCCGCCAGGACGCCGACGTCCTCGCTCCCCCCCTCCTCTGTTAAATGGTATCTCCCAGGCGCACTATGTCATCAAACCATGTGATGTTTGGTATTGCCGGATTCAGGAAGCTCTTGACTTTTCAAAAATAACATAGTTTTTCTTTTATTTATTATGGATTTCGCACCAGAGCAGCCTAAACACACAAAGTCCAAAATCGCGATGAGTGGTGGTTTTGGCTGAGATATACCGTCTAGAAAGTGGGATCATAACTTTCATGTTTCATATGGCTTTATTTGGTGATATTTTATGGTGTTGCTGTGTCATAAACAACATCAGCTATCATAATCACACCTGATTACAATGTTTGAAGCTGGCTGAGTGTTGTTTGATCACTGATAGTACAGACAG
>NC_065525.1:37134560-37184936 GCF_006386435.1 Epinephelus moara | reverse complement strand
TCTCTGTATCACCTAGAGTATTTCTGACACATTCTCAAGAAACTTCAGAGAGTTTTCTTTCTGGCAAGACCTCATGCATGCATGTAGTCAGAGCGCTTCAGAAGTTACAGTCATTTTAATTTGGGTATGTCATTTTAGGCGTTTTTGCTACAAAATGGAAGAAATGATCATTAAGCTACCTGGCAGTAGTTCCCCTTTCCACTTTCAAATCCCATCTGAAAACACACTTTTTTAGCTTCAGTCTGATTTAATGGTAACACTCATATTGAGACTTGCACTGATGATGATTTTATAATGATGATATGTAATACCTAATATTCGTTTATGAACTTTTATTGTATTACTGAATTGTTTGATTTTATGATCTATGGGTGCATTGCTGCTTGTTTTTTAACTGTGTCTTGTAAAGTGTCCTTGAGTGCTCTGAAAGATGCCTATAAAAAAATGAATTATTATTATTATTGTTAGATATAAAGAAATTAAAATCAGCTTCATGTTTACCAGAATGATGAACACATGAATGCATCCAAAATTACAATCCAGTAATGTAATATTATTCTGAGATCGGCCATGCATAATTCGTAATTTTACTTTTGATACTTAAAAAGAAGTTAATGCTAATACTTTTATACGTCTAAGTAACATTGTGACTCAGGGGTGTCTCAATATAGCTTTGAATAGCGCTATACAAATAAATTTTCCCCCCACATTTTAGAGAGACAAAACACACAATAAGTTAAAGATGATTTTGACTTATGGCATTATAATTTTTTTTCTTAGATTTTCCTTAGATATTGCGATGAAATCGTTATTACTAATTACTTTGTTCTTTGTGTATCTATACGTCCGTCTTTTTTGTGTAAGTGGAGGTAGACACCAGAAAAAAATATTTTTCTACACACCATGCTTGACATGCTTGGGTGATATTTTTCCCTGCACTGTTTGCAGGATACTAATGGATCTGTGATCATTAGTAAGTGCCGTAAGACAACTACTCTATTCTTCATTTCTTCAGCTGTTTGTATACATAAGTGATATTTTAATTTTGTGGGACATCCAGTAAGTGATCAAGTGAAAGCTGATGTCTTATCTTGTGTGACAGACAAAAGCAGAAGGCACGATAGTTGGGGAGATTGAACCTTTGACCTTTAAGAGTAATGAGATGTCTTGTGGCAAATACCACACATCTGTAATGTCTTGTGTTTGATGTTGACTGGGAGCTTCATTTCATGCCTTCCCCTCCTCTTCCATCTTCCCAAAGTCTAATAATGATTAGTCTTTGTTGACAACCAGTTTCCACTTTGGACAAAGACTTAGTTGGAAGTAGAAAAGGGTTTGCATAGCCAGTACGGATCAAATAAGAGATGCAGCTCACAACATCCCTAACAATAATGCATTCATTCCATAGCCTCCTCTATCAGTAGTTTAATGTTGTCATATAGGAACATGGGAAAAGCAAACCTTGTGACATGTAGATACTAAAGAGTTTCACGGTCTTCTTTAGAAGCACACAAATCTATTTCTTGGCACGCATCATGTGGTACATCCCTCCTCCAGTTGGCTGGTGTTAATAGGGCTGATTAAGGCCTCTCTCCGCTCTTTTGTGGCTCTGAGTGTTCGGACACCTCCTTGGCATGAGGTGTGAGGGCATGGCTGCCGGGGAGTGCCAAGTTTGTGTGTCGGTGACACGGATTCAACAGAAGAGGGCTTGTCATGTGCCAGCGTGTGACAATACAGCGTGATGTCAGGTGGGTGGTCACTCCATTAGGCCACGTCATCCCCTCCATTCTGTAAGTTTATAGCGCCTGATGATGTGGTGACTTCACATCACCCATAAACACTGACCTAACTCAAAGAGTAGAGTTTTCCCCCCCTTGTTATGTCCTTAATGTCACGCACCTGTGGATGTCTCATCGATGTCCCTTTGACTCTGAGAATGTGGTTTGAAATTTACAACAAGTCCTTATAAAATTGTACCATTTTTAGAATATTATGTCTTGGCAATAAAGAACAAGAGTTCAACTACATTAGATCAAGAGTGGTAAATTGACAATATGAAATGTGGGTTTGCCCACAGCAGGCCTGATCATAAATTTCCACAACACTTTAACTTTTTTCTTCCCTTCCTTCCTTTCCTCCCTCTTCCAGCTGCAGGCTGGACTTAGCGTTGGCTCTCAGTGGTGCAGGGAGATGTCAGTGGCACAGCATGCTAAGACAGAGCACCCTCTGATATTAAATCACCTCATCTCCAGCTCACTGGACCAGTCTTGGGGAGGAGGGTTTCCTGGACTATGGAGGACATTTTCGAGCTTCTGATTTATACCCCAGTGCTGCATTAAACAGACCAATGCCTCACAATAAGAGGAACATTGTTAAGAGGGAGGAAAGCAGAAAGATAGAGAGAGGCAGAGTCGCTACAGTTTTAGTGGGTATTAGCTTATGTATGTGATGATAAGCAGGATTTGAACTGCTCAGTCATAGAGACGAAAAAGTGAATCAAATCATCTGCTCACAGAGATCATATAAAAGCATCCTTGTGTTTCTGTTTTTAAAAAATGTATGTTGTCTCTGCGGTGCTCTTGGATGTTTTTTGTACACTCTTAGAAATAAAGGTGCTAACTAGAACCATATAGGCATCTTAAGCTTGTCATCTTAGAAGAACCCCATTTGGTTCATGTTAGAACCTTTTATAAAGGATCCACCTGAAACCATTTCAGAAAGCTTTACCTAAAACCCAACATGACGGCTTTTATCTAGTACGATCTGTAAAAGCTTCCATCCGTAGACTGTAAAGAAATAATACACATAGCTATTGTGATGTCCCCCATTGGTTTGGGGACTCCAGTTTTGAAGCCTCGAGTTCGGCATTACGGCCATCTTGGCTTTTTTGGAGTCAGAGGTGACCGTATTTGGGCAAGAAGCTGGTGCTACAGCAAAGCCAGGGGTGGATCTGACTGGGAAGCCGAGGACAATATTGGCAGACAGCCCATCACTCAAAGGGCCCTTTTTTTGTACCAGGCTGTACAACTGTAAATTTGGGTACTTTAACATGGGGGTCAATGGGGATTGACTTGCTTCTGGAGCCAGCCTCAAGTGGCCATTTAGAGAACTGCAGTTTTTGGCACTTCCGTGTTGACTTCATTTTCATCTAGAACCCACACAGGGGGTTCTACTGATGTTTATATTCCAAGGGTTTTCCCTGTAACTTACCCAAAGGGGCTTTAAAAACAGTAACTGACATTACCAATAGATCACACTCCCACTAGGCATGGTTTTAGTTTAACAGGTTATCTTGGGGCCAAGGGAACACTTCTAGTTGTCTTGTGCTCTATGAGTCTCCTGAAGGGCTGGGGCTGATGTGGTTCACAATCACATTTGTAGGGCTTGTGGATTTCGTGAAATCACCATTACTGGGGGTCCTTACTTATTGTTTTATTGGTGCATTAGGATCAGGAACCGAAACCTTTCCAAATTAAAACCAAATACACAGTTCCAGGTACCAGGGCACTATAAAACAGATTATAGAAGAAGAGATGAGACAAATTCGGCAGACCATGTGGAATTGTATGGCATGAAATGATTATGAAGATATCAACTGTGTCAGAACACAAGTAAAATGAATTGATAAAGGGTATTTGAGATAAGTCTACATTTAAAATTGCCAAACAGAGAGGCACTTATTTAACCCAAACCGTGATCTTTTAACACTCCATCTTTCAACAATCTTTGAAGAACTCTTTCCTCAATAACAGGTTCTTTGAATAAAAAGGGTTCTTATTGGAACTCTTATCTTACAAAGATGAGACCCTTAGTCTTACAAAGACCGCTTTCAAAGAAAATTACTCTGGGTAGATCCTCAGCCCTTCAGAAAGAACCCTTTTGGCACCTTTATTTCTAAGAGTGTAAGAGCAGGAGCCCCCACTTTTTTTTAACAAACAAGTGACAAAATTAGGCTCCACCCACGCCCTCCCCGTAGTGTGGAAACCACTCCAACAGGAAGCTCACACCAAACATTAACGGGGCTCTGACGTCAGTTACCCATTACACATCCCGTGTGTCACCAAACTTCAGTCAGCTCCGCTTGTTCTCTGTTTTCTCACTGTCACGTGCGTCAGATCCAACATGTTGCACTTTTTCTACTGAAGTTCCGTCACTCTGCATCTTTTTTTCTGCTTCCTTTCCTTAACCTATTTGTCTCTTTCCTCTCCTCTTCCCTGTCGCCCCCTCTATCACATAAACACACACACATTCCCCAGGCTGAGCTCATCTAATCGGCATCTTATCAGCCATCTTGTGAGCGTGCCATTGTTATGACTAGAGTTGTTTCTATTCCCAGAATAGGGCTGACACTGAAATAGAACATTCCCATGTAGCCTCTTCATGTAGTTGTTCACAACATTCCTGTAAATACTAAATAGTTTCAGTAAATCATCATCATCTTCCACTCATCTCACCCCTGAGCTCATCCCTCCTGCGATGTTTTGCATCGCGAGCCGTGAGATTCTTGTGTGAAAAACAATGAGCTGTGCCAAGATGAGATTCCTATTAGGCTGAAAAACAGTGCATTCCTCAGACTTGTGCCACTTGAGTCATTTTTGTGTGGGATCTGTAAATGTTTAGCTTAATGTAAGTGCAGATGTTTTCAAACATTTGCAAGTGTATCATGTGCACTTGCCTCGGCATGAAATCTATCAGTTTGACAACTTCAGAGAGGCTTTGAGTTACTGCTTTGTGTCAATATTTTGTTTAGTAAAACTAAGAAAAGGAGAAAGACACAAGGAATCACAAGATGGAGTGAATGCTCCAATTCCTTTTTCTTCAGATTTGGCACAAATGTCCACCTGAAGGTGAACTGATTAGAGCTTGGTGGTCAAAGGGCAAAGGTCAAGATCATTGTGACCTCATCTGTCTCATTCTCAGAAATGCGGTATCTCAAGAACACCTTGGGAATTTCTTCAAATTTGGCACAAACATCCACTCCGGGCATAAATATGTACTAATTAGAGTTTGTGGGTCAAGGTCAAGGTCACTATGACATTGCATCTGTCTCATTCTCATAAATGTGATATCTCAAGAATGCCTTGAGGGAATTTCTTCAACGTCTACTTGGGCTTAAAAATGTACTGATTAGAATTTGTGGGTCAACGGTCAAGGTCACGATGACATTGCATCTGTCTCATTTTCATCAACACAATATCTCAATTACATGTCTTATGGGAATTTCTTCAGATTTGGCACAAACATCCACTTTGAGTCAAGGATGAGGTGATTAGAATTTGGGGGTCAAAGGTCACTGTGACCTTCGTCGGTCTCGTTTTGTAAACATGATATCTCAAGAAGGCCTTAAAGACTTTCCTCAAATTTGAAGCAAATGCCCACTTGGACTAAGGAGTAAACTGTTTTGAATTTGGAAGTTAAAGGTCAAGGTCACTGTGACCTCACAAAACATGATTTTGGCCATAACCCAGAAATTCATTTGCTAAACAAAATTTCATACAAATGTCTAATAGGATATAATAATGAAGTGATGACATTTTATATCCAAAAGGTCAAAGGTCAACTTTTCAACTTTTTAACTATTATTTTAACCCGAACCAGGATCTAGTGCATAAGATACCACTACCTTTGCAACACTGAGTGTGCCAAAGTCTCTCAAAGACAGTAATGTCAGCCTCTAATTATTTTTACCAGGGATAAAGGGGTTGATGACATGGCCCTCTTGGCCTCACCTTGGGGCCACCATGTGTTTGAAACTGCGACCATTAATGGTCATATAAGTTGTTTTTGTGTTGATCTTCTGCCAACAGTAGGGGCGCTACTTACTGTAACAGTCCTGTGGGTCGTATTAAAGGATAGGAACAAATGACCCTTGTTGTTGAATGGGTGGGAGGACTTGTTGATCCATTTGTGTAAGTGTTCCGCTCAGCAGTAGAGACGTGTTTGTTACAATCCCCATGTCTTTTTTTGTAAACTTACACAAAAGTAGATTTTCGTCACATTTCCTAATAAGCTTGTCGTCTCATGGGCTCACAGTTCGGTGTTCCTCCACTTTCCCCTACCCCTTCTCTTCTCTCCTTTCAAACCCACCTTTAACATGTGGCCTCTCACACACATTAGTGCTCCCAGCTACTAGTGCGAGAGAAAAACAATGAGCTGGAGGTCCGAGCGCGTTCCCCTCTCCACCCAGTGGAGCCTTTGATGAGGCCAGGGGTAGCCAGTTGAGTGTGGAGCCTGGAGAGTCAAGGGGGGTTCGGGGGCCGTTTCTCCCCTAAAACCCGTAACTCCATCTTGGGTCATGAGCTAGGGGAGAGGCAGGCACGTGCCACAGGAGCGCCGGAGGGCCCCCAGGCCCCGCTGTTGCTTTTGGACGATGTGGCGGTGCTAGCCTGCTATTGAGCCGGACCCGGTGTCGAGTTCTTCATGGGGCCTCCGAGATGAGACGATGAGATTTTGTACAGGTGCTGGTGCCTAAACGCGCACACACACACAGACGTGATCCTCAGGAAGATTTGCACAGCTGCGTGAAGGGGACCCCTCCCTTGCCAAACGTAGCAGCGGCCCTCTGTGAAGTGCACTCCAACACACACAGATGAAGAGCGGCTGCTCCTCACCGGCACACCGCTCAACAGGCAGCACAGGAAAAATAAAGTTCAAGGGCCTGGCTCGCTCTGCTATTACATTAATTACTTTTATGTGTTTATTCTACTCACACTAAAAAGGAGTCTCCAGATACAGCGTGTTCATTTCCGTCTTCTCTTTCACGCTTTAGTGTGACATTTGGGTACTTCTGTGTAGTTTGTATCTGTGTCAGTATTTCCATATTTATGCCCGTAGTCTATAATATCTACGAGGTGCACATGACCGTTAGAAGGGATCAATCCTGTTTGTACTGAGGCAGCATCAGTCTCTTTGTGTAGACAGGTAATCAGCTCACAACACATGAAGTAAGTGGAAATTTCCTGCCCGTTTTTAAACGGATCTCTGGGAAATGATTCGTCATCGAGAGCTGCAGCTGCACGCCTCACTGCCACTCAGTGGGCAGAGCAGCAGCGCTGGAACATCTGTCTCTGTGTTTCTGTCCGTTCCTCTCTCCTTCACACTCCTGGCCCTCGCTCCTCTCTCTGCTTCTTCATCTGTTTCCTCTGATGTCTCTTACTCTGTTTTTTTTTCCATTTTCTCTGCCCTCACTGTTTACTCTGTTGATTCTCTGCCCCTCTTTGTTTGTCAGTTCAATTATATTATTGAAATGACAGAAACTGAGCTGCCAAAAAAGTAGATGTTTAATACACAGTCTACAAACACCAGTTCATTTTTCATATCTGATTATTGTCAGTGGTGCATAATCAGTCGCACCTTGTCAAGTAGATTTTTACTGTGGGCTCATCCATGTACAAGTGATGAGTGGCATGAAATTAAATTCCTCTAGGATCGTAGTGCAACAGTCAAAAACAGCAAACTACAAAACAGGAGTGTTGATTGAATTACATAAAGTACAGAATATGCAACAGTATAAAACAAATTCAAAACAATAAGTAAGTGCATTGCAATAGATTTGACTGGTATGCACATACATGCATTTGTTCTTTAAGCATTTTTGTACAAACTTTAATGTTTTGAAAGCTGTAAATTAAAATCTTTCACAAAAAAAACCTCAAATGTTCATGGAAACATTCTCCACAGTGGTCTTTCTGTCTTCACCCCTCATACATACACAGGCACCCTCTCATCCACAAAAATGAAGAGATCAAAACCACAACACACACACATCATGCCACCCTCTGCACACAGACGCACACACTCTGTCTTTGCATTTTTTGCCGTTCACCACTCCGCACGCCCTCCCCTCCCGCCTGTCAGCCGGCTCCAGATGTGCGAGGACAGAGGGAGCCCAGTCATATTCAGTCAGTCAGTCACTTTCTTCCCAGAGTGAGAGTGAAACACCACCTGTGTGTCTGTCTGCATGCGTTTCAATAGCCAGAGCCGTAACCCTCTACCTCACCGCAGAAAGCCTCGCTGATGGCTTCCCAAGCTGGAGGACAGTGAGATGATGAAGAGGAAGGGACCTTTTTGTTTACCAACGAGTTTCAAAATTCTTATTTTCTTTGAATTGAATTGAATTTTATTAGCTCACCAGATGTTATTAAAAACAAGTTTATAAAAATAAACACGGGATTGTGCAGGAGAAGTAAGAAAGCCGAAGATGCTAATTGCAAAAAACCTCCCCTCTAGAATTTCAAATCTATTATATTACAAACTTTCCTAAACATGAGAATATAACAGACAAAACAAGAAAATGTAATAAGCATCAGGACAGTTGTTCATCTACGAATACACCTAAGAATTTTGCAGAATTAACTACTAATTTTTAGGATTACTGATGAACAGTTTAGCATCTTCCTTTGAATAACTTTTACTTTTGAAAATTAGAAAATTCAATTTTTTTGACATTTGGATAAAGTTTGTTTATTCTGAACTCTTTTCAGTACATGATAGGGTATAATTGGCTTCTCTGATCAAGGCATCAACGTGTGCATGTGATAAGACAATATTAGTATCATCAGCAAAGAGGATGGGTAATGCAGTACAGTACAAAGTCATTTATATAGATTAGAAATAAAAGAGGCCCAAGTATACAGCCTTGAGGCACTCCACAATATAGTGTAATTTTATTTGAAATACAACCATTTATAGGTACATATTGATCTCTGTTTCAAAGGTGATCCCTAAGCCAGCTGATAACCACAACAATTAAAACAGTTAACAAAATCTGCTTGAATTTCAACTAGTTTTTCAGTGGAAATCAATTTATTTTATACATGTTCTGCAATCAACTTTAATTTTTCTTGAGTCTTGTGCATCATTCGCCTTTTTCCGTCTTCTTTCAAAATACTGACACTCATTTCCACAAACTATGTGAAAAAATATTGGACACAGGTTGAAATGATTTTACTGCTCTGGTAGATTATTTCACCTGTTTGAAGAGAAAGGACTTTTTTTAGCCTCATAATTGAAAGAAATTACTTGGTATGGTGGGGTTTTTTTTTGCAGTGCATTCCTTTATGAGATTTAGAGTGAACTATTTCCATTGGGTCCAACAAGCACCGACTTTCACACGAGAGATCAAGTGTTTGCGTCCCATAAGATTCTAAAGCCAAACCCCTGTTCCTTTTATTAAACCTAGCCATGTGCTTTTGTTGCCTAAACCCAACCATGTGCGTTTGTTGTTGAAGGGAAAAAAAACATCAATTTGTGGTGTTGTACCGACGTAGTGTGTTTACTTTGAAAGAGACTGTGTGTAAACGTTAAATTTCCTGTGAAAACGGAAGTGTATCTTGAAAGAAGAGAACTTGACACGATGTCCCAGAATGTCAACAACCAACGGACCCAGGGAACCTTGCACATCATATCTGGACGTGGAAAGTCCATGACCAAAACGTCAATATGTGACAAGGTTGGAGTGAGAATGTGTTGGTCTGTCAAATAGCTGTCCATTAGCCACTCAATCTACAGCAGGGAATGGCACATCAAAATAAAAGCTCTGTGTCAGAAATCCACTGCACTTAAAAATAAAGTGTTTCTTTTTATTTTTACAAACTTAACACGTTTGTGAGTCACTCACTGTCCATTCAGAATGGACCTACGACCCACTTTTGGACCGCAACCCACCAGTTGGGAACCACTGGCTTAGACAATCCTATTTTTTTTAAAAAAGGATGAGGAATGAGAAAGAAACATGAGATAATGAAGTGAAAGAGTAGTGTGATGGAAAAAGAGTAACTGTCACTTAGCTTTGGCAACATTATGCTGAAGTGCAGCCGTGCCATTAAATGGAAAGAAAAACTGAACCAAACAGGAAATAATGAGATGAGTGAGCCAAGGGAATTCAAGACGAAAACAGTGTATTGCTTTAAAGAAAGATAATAGGGCTTTAAAAAAATCAGGGAGAGCCTTTTCAGGGAAGAGAAAAAGAAGTTTGCAGAGGTGAGAAGGAAGTGGAGGAAAAAAACAACACACTCCTGCAGCAGTCCCTCCGAGTATCCCTCCCTCTGCTCTCTACACTCAGCCCTCGCAGGCCCCAGCAGAGTGGTGATCCAACACCATGCTTTATAGCCCAGAGGGACCAGGCCTAAATCTGATACTGGGCCTCTTAACACACACATAAAGTCAGCACATCCCTCAGCCCGCTGAAAACAGTCAATATTCCTGCACCTTTACGACAATAGTGACTTATTCTGTGTGCCATTTGGATGAAGCTATCCCTGAGTCTGTCACTCAGAGTGTGTGTCTACTGTGAAGAATATTTTAATAACTCAGACGTAACTAAGAAAGCTGATGACGTAAAGTACAATACTGAATGAGGTGAGAAGGAGCTACTTTGGTCCAGAAGAGTAAAAGTCCAGAGGGAGAAAAGAGAATTCAATAGTGCATGGACAGATTTGTTGTCTTTCACCGCCAGCGCTGCAAAGTACCAAATAATCATAAAAAGCTCACTGCAGAGAATCCATCTTGTGGTAAAACATATTAATGAATGCTCATTTAGACCTATTATTAATGATAGGCTAGGTTAGACCTAATAGGCTCTGTTATCTTCATTATAAGCATAGACTGTATAGATATGGATGTAGCTACCGTGACGTCACCCACTGGTTTGTGGACTCCCGTTTTGAAGCCTCAAGTATTACATTTCACCCATCGCCATCTTGGTTTTTGGAGCAAGAAGTGACCAAATTTTGAGGGTGGAGCTGTGAAAAATTGAAGGGTGGATCTAACTCACAGACTGTAGCCACGCCTCACAGACAGCCTGTATCTTAAGTGGCCCCACCCTTAAATATGCATAACTTTAAACCTTAATAAAATATAAACGGATGAGTTACAAAAAAATTCGCCACCATACAAACCAAAACTGTTTTTTTGTACCAGGCTGTAAACTTGTTTATTTCTGCTGTAAAGTTGGGCATTTTAACATGAGGGTCTACAAGGATTGACTCGCTACTGGAGCCAGCCTCAAGTGGCCATTAGAGGAACTGCAGTTTTTGGCCCTTCCATGTTGGTTTCATTTTTCAGCCCTGGAGGTTGCCACTTGATTATAAGTGCTCAAGTATGTCTTACGGCTCTAGGCAAATTTTTTTGTTTATTGTTTTTGGTCGATATTGGTTTTAGGTGTCTGACCCCTGACCTTATGCTGTGTCACACTACACAACATTTTTGTCTGTTCCAACGGTCACAATGTAAGATTAAGCAATGTGGAGTCATAAAATCGTGCCTTGACTTGGCCGACAGACATGACAGACTAAACGTTGGTCCACGACCAATCATCGCTGGTTGTCTTTCACAACATGTGTGATGTCATCGAGTTATTCTTGTCCTATTTTTATTATTATTACTATTATTTCAGTCACTGTGTCTGTTCATATCAGCAGAAATGTTATTGTAGTGACATAAAAAGCGCCACCAGATGGCAGGAGCTACGTTTGAAGCACCGCATGCAAACATGCAAGTCACTGAATCCTCCACAACAACTTCCTGCACATATTTCAAAATAAAAGCCTGTTTAGAAAATGAAGAGATTCTCTCAGCCGACACCCCGCCACTATTTTTTCTTTATATCCTTCATTATGAAGAAGTAACATTCTTTGCTAGCTTGATGCTAATGGCAGTACTCAGCGGGTTGCCTCTGCTGTTTCACGCCGGCAATTTTTTCTTTTCACTCTGTCGTGGTAACGTCCCTAGAGGAAATATCTAAAAGGCTGGGGTGTTGTTGCCATACTGTTGTCCGCAGTGGCAGATCATACTTTGTTCCTGTTAGTCAGGGTGACGGGAAAAGTCGGGAACGATAAAAAGAGAATCAAACATGCCAGACCTTCTGTCGGGATGTCGTGAGGTGTCCCAGACATGGCGTCTGTTGTTGTCTACTATGACACATTAGACTGCGTGAAACGATGGATTATTGTGTATGACAGTCATTGTCCATCAAGATCCAAGTGGACAACGTACAGCGCTGCATCAGGCTCAGCCTTACACCATTTATCAACCTAAGCAGAGAACCTTTGGCTGAGTGCCAAATGTATGACAATGCTGATTTATTTTAGGTATAAAAGTTTTTGTGACAGAATAAATCAACATATTTTGATTTTGAAAGAGTAAAAGGGTTTATTCAGGTTTGCAACACAGTGAAGGGAAATTTTTGGGCCTGTCCTGAAGAGATTCTTCCCCCTGAAACTCTTATGATACCTTTGACCTTGAAAATTAAATAACAGGAGTGATAGTCCAAAAGATAATTGCCATGCCAGAATTATCTCCATGCTTCAGATAAGTGACATACCTTCAGTAATGACCTAGAGTTAACAGTTCTCCTCTTATCACAGGCTATAGTTACTCTTTGCAGTTGTTCAGTGTTATCATGTTCAGGATTGTGCTGCAGTCAGCATGCTTTCTCCGACTTGCAGTAACTATGTGATGTACTGCTGTAGCTCCAAGCTCTCAGTATCAGCTCAAGGGAAGCTCTCTTTTCTTGCTGCTTCCAATCAGGGGAAGAAGAGGTTGTCGAGGATGGTGGGTAGAGGGATCATAAATATGATCCTAATAAGTAACCTCAATAGGTAGCAGGGTCAAAGCATGTCATCAACCATCACTCCATCACTGCTCTCTGCTAACTGCTGAGCTAACTCCCTAACTCCACAACAAATCTCAGAGTTTGCTGCCACAAAGCTCAGGTCAAGAGGCCAGCGAGACAAACAAACCCATGTCTGTCTTTCTGTTTGGACAAGGATTTGTTCCGGAAAAGCCTTCACTCTGTCTTCCTTCCTGAGGTGTTTATTTGCACTTGGGCTCCTACCAGCACCTCAGCTGTTTACAGTGTTTATTTGAATCATTTCTATTTTATTTTTACCAAAAAATAAAATCCCTGTTTGGACAATGCTGGTTTGTTTCTTGACCTATAAATATTTCTCGACGGGCAGCTGGATAGACATCCTTCCTGATTGGAGGTCAACCAATTAGCTAAAGGAAACCATTGGTCTAGTGGGTGTTTTTATTTGCATCATAGCCGTGTTTCTTTTGCTAATAGCTGTGGTTTCATGTCCGACCTCAGTGGGCAGGAGAAGTGAAAAACATTACAGCCACTTGTATTTTCCATGTAATAGACAAGTCCACAGATTACTTCCTCTTCTGTCCTGTATTTCTTGTAAGTGAGGGGAGATCAATTTTAAGATTTTTTAAGCCTTCAGACAGCTGAGAAAACTGGTGTTGGATATCTATAATTCGCCTCAGTTTTGATGCTCTTGCATCTTGATTTAATAAAAAATCACCTCTGGCCTTATCTTTTCTTTCTGCATTTTATTTTCCTAACACTTTAAAACAACTGCCATCGGCAATTATTGATTAATCTATTAAAGGTCTAGTGTGTAGGATTTAGGGGGATATATTGGCAGAAATGGAATATAATATTTACAACCGTTTTTGTTAGTTTATAATCAACTAAAACTTAAGATTGTTGTGATTTCATTACCTTAGAATGAGCCGTTTAATATCTACATACAGAGCGGGTCCCCTTCCATGGTGTAAGGCATGTTGGTCCACAGAAATCAGCAGGAAGAGAGCTAGTTATTGTTACCTCCAAGCAGCCATTAACCTCCTCACAGAGGTTGCACTGTGAAATGTTCAAGCTCTATTCAGTATAAATGAGTATTTGGTGAAGATAAATTATAACATTCTCATGATGTGTTTAATGTAATCTTGTAAAATGTAGCTTTTGCTGAGAAACTTGAATAAATACTGTTGATGTTTTCACAGCAATATAAAATAAGTATCAGAGAGCAAATCGTGATGTGTCATGTATAGTAAAAAGGCCTTTTGCGTATTTTTTTAAAAATGATTTTCGTGTGAAAGAAGGTTATGTTAAAGGTTGTTTCACAAATGTGCATCATTGAAGTTGTGCTTATTCTAAGGTAGTGTAGTGAAAGATTGGATGACTTTAAAACTGTTCATTTATTTTTTTATAGTGTAGATTTCTGTTTTCCTGGCACAGAAGAATAATAAATAACAAAAAACACCAATATAAAAACATCAGCTATTGGCAAAATTGTTATTTTAAATATTGGTATCAGTATCACTAATTAATTGATTAGTTTCTTCTGGCTTCATCGATAAATACAACTGTGTATCATCCGCATAACAATGGAAATTTACAGTGATTTCTAATGATGTTACCTAAAGTAAGCATATATAGAGTGAATAGGATTGGTCCGAGCACAGAACCTTGTGGAACTCCAAAACAAATTTTAATATGTAAGGATGATTCATCGTGAACATTAACAAACTGAAAACGATCAGATAAATAAGATTTAAACCAGCTTAGTGCAGAGCCTTTTAGGCCAATTAAATGTTCCAGTTTCTGTAGCAGAATTTGATGGTCAGTTGTGTTAAAAATTGAGTATCAGCCAAGAATTTTAAAATCGGTACATCCCTAGTTCAATTAGAAAGTTATCTTGTACATTTTATTATTATTTTACAATGTCATATATTCATTTATTGCATGTGTATGTATTTATTGTAAATAAAGGTGCAGTACTTTGACTGTTGAACTACAGCAATTGACATGCTTTTTGGTGGTGGTGTGGGGGGGGGGGGCTTAAATACGCTAGGGCCGCCACTGGCACAATGTACTATTTACATGCAATATTTGTTATCCAGGCTTTAAGAAGTTTTTCTATTGTAATCATCAAAGTCCCCTGGCTCAGAGCTGGTCTAATTCCCTTTAATGAAATTGGGAATGAAGGAGAGGCTTTGGTGTTAAATGGGGGAGATTATTTCCCACTAATTAGAATGACTCATCTCTGCCTGAATTAGCAGCTATGCTGATGAGCTCCGCAGTGATTTAAATCTTAGCTCAAAGCACTGTCCTCTCCTTTGTTTCCTTTTGTTCTTGATCAACTCATTTTTTCTTTAATCAAAAAGCAATTTCAGGGACACAGAAACATGATTATAGGTGTCTTGCAGTGTTGGCTGACCTTTGGTTTTAATTGTTAGCTAAACTTCCCAAATGTAAATGCTGATTTAGGTGTTATTTATTCCTTTGTCAGTGTTTTCTGATTCACACTATGATTGACTCAGAGAGTGACTGTGAGCGCTCTCCTATTCTGTGTGCACATCCACAGCCACCGCTGATCTTGTAGCATCCTCCCAGGTATTTGATTCAGTAGTGTGCTGGCAGGAGGGGTCCGAATGTTAGGGGTTGGCTACAGAGGTTAATCAGGATCAGAGCTCAGAGCCTCCAGCCTTGTTCAGAACCAGCAAAGCATACGGCTCTCTGTTTTCACAATACGCCCTCGCTGCCATTAGTGCTGTGTCACCACACAAGGCCTTGTTTATGTGTGTGTGACAGTATGTGTGTGAGCGAGAAGAGTTATATGTTTCAGGAATCAGGAACCTCCATACACACACCTTCATGCTTACATATTCAGTCACATGAATTCACCCGCACACACGTTTTGGAGGGATGAGTGTCATCAGCCACCTCCTGACTCAGGGTGTATTTTGAGGAAGTTGGGGCCAGCGAGTGGACCCCTGCTTACTCATGCTGGGAAGTGACAAAATGTAACTGGCCGCCTCAGACTTACAATAAAAGGCCATTATGTGACTATGATTCACCAAATGTAATCGCTGGCCTCCCCTCTTGAGACTTTTGGCCCTTTGGTCACCTCGAGAAAAAATTCGGCAAAGATTCTTTTACAGTGATGTATTGAGGGAACAAGGATGGGTTGTATGTAGAGTTGGGCACTGAACTGTACTTGTAAGGGTACTGACTGGATTACATCTGGACTACCGAAAACAGTTCCTGTTAAATCAATCGCTGCCAAATGTCGGCACCTGAGAGCACATCTGGGTAAAAACGTCAGGTTGAGATGAGGCGGAAGTGCCACACAGTCTGGCGGCCAGCCACGGAGCACTGAGGCTGCTTTGTCGGCTTCTCAGCCAGCCAAAACTATGCTGCAGCGCTGATCTACAGTGATAGTTTTGATGTCTACTTTCTGTCCTATGTTATTTTACTAATAGCCTAGTATCACTGCTAGATCAGCAGACACACACACACACACACACACACACACACACGAGCAAACAGACAGACAGACAGAAGATAAGCTAATAAGATAAGAAGAGCAGAATTTCTCCTTTGTCTGCTACGCCTCACCTGCAGCTTGTTCAAAAATTACATCCTTGTTATTTAGTGCCAAAGTGCCAAAAAAGGTCCCATTGGGTACTGGTATGGAATTACAGGTACTGGTACCCAATGGTACCTTTTTGGGCACTTGACTTCCTGGTATCAGTTTATATGTGAACAGTGCCCAGCCCTAGTTGTATAATAATAAATGACAGTGGTACCCTGGTCCACCCACAGGGTCCAGATTTCTCCTTAGTCATTAGTTCAAGGTCCACACAGGTTAATATATTCAGCGTCATATTTGCATTTGGCCATGTCGTCGAGCTAGTTGGCTGTCTCTGTTAAGTAGCTGTCCATTAGTCACTCACTCTACAGCTGGAAACGGCACAACTCTACTGGAAATTTACTGTACTTCAACTTTTGGACCACAAGCCACCAGTTGGGAACCACTGATATATGAAACTATAGAGATTTGTCACCCGTCTGTGCTATGCAGTTTGAACCATGGTTGTAATTTCTCCAGTATCTTTGGTTTGAAGGCAGTGTCGCAAATAATGAGCAAGGCTTCTTCATGGCAATATTGAATTGTCATCTCATGTGGATATTTTATATATACAAATATACATATGATTATGTATAACAGTGTCTCAATTTAAATTTCCAGAAAATGTATTACATCTGAAAAGTTTCAGATAATTGATGATCTATTTGTTGATTGTTGTGGGGCCCCATTTGAGCATTTCAGTTTGATCTGAATTGAGTGTTGCTTTATTTTGCTGTATGTTACAGGTGATTTAAGACAATCATTTCCTGCTGCTCCTGTATCCCATTAAAAGCTGTCAATTGGCATATCACATGGATGCTTTTATTGTAAAGCAGCTACAGAACATGAGCCAATTAGAGTTTGGCATAATGTTAAAATTAAGTTTAGAATACAGAAAAATACAACGTCATCTGAATTACAGTTTCTCTCTTTCACTGAACTAAAACTAACCCAACTGCCTTGGTAACTCATCAAAAAGCACACTGAAACAAAATGCCAAAAACTCAACAAAACCGTCTTGATTTGTCTTTCCACTGTTCCAACAATCACCGCCTCTGGTTTGATCAAAATAAACCCTTAACTCACCGAGTTAGATGTAAAAATATGCTGTCTCTGCACACTGTTTTCCCCTGCTGTCTCTCTCTGCTGTTGCTTTGCTTTGAGCAGAGAGTCTTATTCTGTCTTTAGAGGCAGACCATTAAATTAACAAAATAAAATGACAAAAATCAACTTGATGTACTGATACATTCATCTGATTGCCTGACCCTAGAGCCGATCAGTTATAAATATTACAGGAAGAAATGATGAAAGAAGAAACGACCCTACTGTGGAATTTGGATGAAAAGCTGCAGGCGACAGGCTCGCTGCAACCAGCATACCTCCAACATGTGATACAAGTAAACCATGCCTTTTACTGTGCCGTGCTGTTGGATGGAAAATCACTCATACTGTGCGTGCATCACAGAATCTGATAGTGGTTGTTCATGGCATGGCACAGTGTGGGTGTCCAAACCCTATATGGAAAAAGGCTATTATTACAGTACCTGTTGCCAGAGAGTTGTTCGTTTTTTTTGCATGCTGTGTATTGTAGCCACTGACATTTGAATTTGTGTCCCCCAGTCTGGTTTAGGGAGGAGGTTAGGGTCTTTTATAGTCATATTTGTGGAAAAAAAGAAAGAGGCATCATTATTCTGCATTATGCCGTCATTTTGGGATTTATTTGAGCAGCAGATCTTTGCTAACATTGGAGAGATAAGCGATCTTTACTCGGAGGCTGACGACTAACAAAACGGATTTCAAGTTTGCCCGAGTGTGCAGAAAAGCAGTGCAGACTCAACAAAAGCACGGTGAGGTGGGTCTGATCCAGCAAACATCACAGCGGAATACATCGGCCTCGCACTGCTGGCTCTGCCTGAGTCATGTTGCCTGGGGCGGCATGATAATGTGACCTCAAGTGGCGTGATGTGTGACACTGAGCTATTCCCTCTATTATAAACCACAATCTGTGAAGAGGAGTGGCATTCAGCCACCATTGCCCAACTTGGGTGGCTTCCCCTCCCTTCTCATCGCATGTGCTCACCCGGGAGAAAATTGCACAACATCAAATTAGTCGTCTTTTTTTTTCCACTCTTAAGTGACGAACGCTCAGCCGTGGATGTGGAAGTTTAATTTTCCTCTTACCCTTTTCCTCGCATTTACCCGCAACCTCTTTTTTCCTCTATTTACTGAACCTAAAATAGACTCAGTTGGGGGCACAGAGGTATAACTCATGGCACACACACTGTATATTTCCAGCATGTCCTGTAGCAGCCGTGGCAGCAGCAGAACATGTCTCTTTATATCATTCACTCTCACAGTGGGCACAGTGTGCCACGGTGGTGCGCTTGTTAAAAATAGAAAGAGTTAATTCAGCAGAGCACTTGAAAAGATTTAGCTACCTGCAGACATTTCCTGAACAGGGCCACATTTCCTCCCCCCCTTTCTAGATCAACAGCCATCTAAATGAGGACTGTGATCTGTCCTGACTGCTTCCTTTGAGGGGGGCAGGACAGTGACGGAGGAGACCGTGCGGGATGGAGAAGCAGGAAAAACAGAGAGCATGAGAGAAGGGCAGGGGGCTGTGTTTGATGAAAGCCTGCCTCTCTGTTTACTACAAGCTAAAAATACTACCCAGCCTGGTTTGCAGCAGGCATAAGGAGGAGGGGAGTGTGTGTGTGTGTGTGTATATATGTGCGTCTGTCGCCCCAAACCCAGCAGCTGGAGGCTGGAAGGCTGAGGGAGGGCTCCGCATCACTGCAGGGGGAACAACAGGTGGACGAGAAGGCGTGTGGTTCAGTGTTTGTACTGTATATATGTCTGAGTGTATGTGTGTGTGTGCTGGCTTGAGGTTACGTGTGTGTACGATTAGGCTTTTGGGGCAAGCGTGTGCAGAAATCTGGGCTTACCGATGCATACATGTACACGAGCTTTACACACCAGTTCCCCTCGCCAGTGTAACATAGAGCCTGTGTCTCTGGCTACACCCGAGCCTGAATTGTCTTATTCATGCTCTCTAATCTATTTAAATCCCGACTGAGGCAGCGCTATGAATCAAAATTAATGACTGTGTTGTTGATGCTGATGTTAAAGCTCTGGTATGAGTACTGTATTGGCCATTCACGGCAGCAGCTCGCTGACTAGGCCTCTATTTTTACATGTGTGTGTGTGTGCGTGTGTGTGTAGGGGAGCTAGCATGTGTGTCTCTCCCCACTACTCGCTTTTACCCTGATGACAAGAGGCAATTGGCCTTCTCAAATGACAGTGAGTAGGTACTGTGAGGGCAATTGTACCCAGGCAGCTGTGCATCTCTCTCTGGCTCTCACCCTCAGCCCCTCTCCATAGCTAAAATGAAAGTAGTTACTGATTCTGTGATTAAATACCTTCCTGTTTGTGCGGTGACGATCAGATAAGAGTTACCATGTAGGGAATGCGGGGGCTAAAAACAAGGTTAAACCGGCGGCAAACACACTTCCCCGGGTTATTATTGGCATACCTGAGAAGCGTGAAACACACAGGATGGCTGCACTGAGACGGGAAATTGCGTATGGATGGCAACAAGTTAGCAGCAATGAATGAGTCACCAGAGGAATCACTTCTTTTTTTTTTTTAAAGTATGTGATTGTTTTTATGGTATTTTATAGTTTAGGTTTCCTCCACATGACTGTTTTTCATCATACTTATGTTCCCTCTGAAGTTTTTGACCTCTAGTAGCACTATAAAGCTGTTTTTCTATGAACTGACGTGATAAAGAAGTCCAGCCAGTTGTTTCACACTATTCCACCAATCAGCTCGTGGTGGCGACATGTCAATACGTGCTGCAGTGTGCCAGCAAAGGAAGGGATGAAGACCTTTAGGATACACACAGTGTCTTTAGGAGTTAGTTACAGCTCTATATGCAACATGCCCATACGCTGCTTGGAGGGTGCTAGTGGGCGTCTGTGTAAAGGTGTGACACCAAACCGATCATCAAAGAACTAGTGGCGACGAAAACCAACTGTTGCGTCGTCTACGTCGCCTCACGTCACCCTGTGTCAGTTGCATTTGAACACACTACACAGACTACATCCGACGGCCAAGTAGCACGTATGCTTTGCACCTGTGTGAGAGAGAGCGGAGTGAGAGAGTGGTACATCCTGTCAGCCGAGGGGTTTCCTATCTGTGCAGCCGAGCACCGCAGCACCTCCACGGACTATTACATCCAGATGGTCCCGGTGTTTCCTCCGCAGGCTCCACTTCACTCAGCTGCCTGATAAACCCGCTGCTTCTTCCCACTTTAACCTGAATAACAAACCAGGGCTCGGTACTCCGGTTGGATCCAAACGGAGAGCCGGGGCTAGCTCAGAGGCTAGCGGAGGCTAACTGGCTGTGCTTCCTTCCCGTCATGCTGCGGCTAACACTCCGCTAGCCGCTCCCAGCTAGCTCCGGTTTGTTATTCAGGTTAAAGTGGGAAGAAGCAGCGGGTCTGTGGGCAGCTGAGTGAAGTGGAGCCTGAGGAGGAAGCACCGGTTAGCCCTGATTTCACTACAAGCAGATTCACTCACTACAGGGGCGAGGAAATAAAACCTGAACAGCCAATCAGAGTGATCTCTCTCACCGACAAGCTCTGCAGCCAATTCAACATGCTCAATTGGCCGAAAAGCCGCCACCGCCAAAGTGCCGACGGTGCGGGACACACTGCAAAAACTAGGGCGACAGACGCTCACCGACGGCCCGACTTTGGGCGACGGCCGACTGTTGGCTCGGTGTGTCAGGGCCTTAAGACGTGTGGGGCTTTGCACCAACTCCAATTTAAACCCATCCACATCATTAGCGAACCCTCAGAGCAGTGAACATAGTTTAAAAAGTGTGAAAGTACTTTTAGGGTGGGCGGTAATGGGGGTGGATGGGTCCAACAAACACCAGACTTTCACCTGAGAGACCGATGTTTGAGACTATCAAACAATGGGGCATGATGGACGTGATGCAAATGACTCGAAATACGCCATTGAAGCGAGTAGCACAATTTCGCGTCATATGCTTATTTGCAAGAGTTGAGAAATCTGAACTTTGGCAACCAATTCGCACCACGATAGCCAGTCAGCACTGAGATCCTCCAGGGACGTATAACGCAGAGGATGAACCAGCAATCGTTCATTTATCGATTCAGCATTTTTACGCGCATGTGACGTGAGTTATTTGGGCATATGAAGTGAGTCAACACAAAATATTCTAGTGTTCAAACTCGTGCAAGTAACATGACACGAAAATTTGCATCGCATTTTGTGTGAACACTGTGATTGCTGTATATACATCCAGTGCAAACAGGAACCATTACTAGCTAACGCCCAGGCCACGCTGCCTGCATGAGCAGTGCATGTGCATTGTGGAACCTCTTGTATTTTTTTTTGGCATCCGTGTCAACAGGTTAGAGCAGACACACTGCCCACGTGAGCAGCACTGCTCAGGAGCATCTTGGCTGCTGCTCAGCTGCAGCACATCTAGAATTAAACTTTTGATAATCATGTTGACATGGTACCATCTTTCACTATGGTTTCACTGTCTTTATCTGTCATGAACTTATAATTAATTTTGTTTGTTTTTTTTAACTCTAGATTTCCTGTGTCTGTTTCAAAATAAAAGCCTTCTGACAATGTTTCTGTGGACGGGACACACAGCACACAGTGCTTTTTCATTTAACAACACATGCAGCAGCTTGCACGACTCCATAAACAGGTGAAGTACCGACTTTTAATTGTGGAAATACAGCAGTGACAGGAGCAGGCAGCACCGCAGCAACAACGCTGTCTGTGTGAACACCACACGCGTGCGAGCCGCAGAAGTTCAGTGAAGTAGCCGCCACACATTGCTCACACAGGCAGAGTGGCCCAGGCGCAATCAGTATAACTTTTCATAGTGCAGACTTGTGAAAATGTAAAGAGGTACAAGCTGAAACATATGGCTAAGCTGACTGTGTTCACTGTCACTATAAGCCAAATGAAAACCAATTAGGATGTTGTATTTTTAACTCTTAATTCAATCCTTATTCTAAGCAGTTTCAGTAACCCAGCACACACTCACATACAGTAGCAGCTCCAGGGCAGAGGTAGTGAACAGAGGATATTAGGCAGGCCGCAGTGACTGGCCAAATGAGTGGAATAGTTTCATCTGGCCTTATCAGTTTCATGTCTTGTTTTGTCTGCCGAGCCTGGCAGGCCCAGTGTTGGTCTACAGGAAAGAATGTTGGGTCATCAAGCAGAGCTGATGGAGTTATGATGAAATTTGGCTCTGGAATAACACCAGGCATCCCTGTCCACTGTAAATGGGAAACAGTCAGTCCAGCTCTCATTCCAGCTGGATTTGGTAATGCCACAAGGAAGATGTTTCATTCACATTTTCGTACATTCTGCTCTTTACAATTTATTGTTAAATGAGCCTGCTCCTGAGAGCTCCCTAGACCCGGTGACCTCTGCACAGTCTCCCCGGACACTCTGACCAATAGCGTGTCTCTAAACACTGTCACCGGCCAACCAGACGTCTCCGGTCTGCGTAATCATCCTCCTCAGCTTCCCGCCGACATTTGCAGACGCCATCAAAACATCACTCCCCAAAAAGCCAAACAAACGTCTCTACCGAGCGAGGCTCCCAACCAACACTTCTCATGTCCACGTCTTTGATGAGGAAAAACGGCACCATAACAAAAACAAGAGGCTGAGTGGGACGGGGGCAAGATGCTATATTTGGAAACAGAGGGGTGGGCGACAAGACGTCTCTTCTCTTTCTTCTTCTGTCTCTCGCTGCTTTACTGCGCTGTCTCCTCCTCTCTGTCGGTCTGTGTGTGGTTGTGTGAGGCCAGCTGTGGTCATATAGTATAATGAGGCTCTCTATGTGAAATAATGGCTTTAATGCTGGTTAAAAGGGGAAAGGTGGTTGGTTGGGGTCAGGCTGACTCCTGCACCCGAGGATCAGCTGGCACGGCGTCGGGGCCGTGGCACCAGGCACAGGGCCACTGTCTGGGCAGAACAGACAGCTGGCGGGGGGATGGGGCATGGGGGATACACTCTGTCTGGGATAAACACACACACACATCAGCTTTGATTCCCTCCACTGTACCCAGACAACTCTTGTTTACATTGAGTGTGTTGTATCGTGTCTCTCTCATGTCTAAGTAGCTGTGTGGTTTAAAGTTTGGATCACTTTTCAGAAAATGACGCGTAACACCTGAGTGGGTGCTCGTTGTAGACACAACTGATGCTGTATGTTTTGTCTGTTAACTCTGCTTCTCAAAACCATAGACTGTGTAAAAATAATGAACGTAGCTACCATGATGTTACCCATTGGTTTGTGGACTCCCGTTTTGAAAACCTTGAGTTTGGCATTTTCTAATCTCTGTACACAAATATTTTATAATTATTTAGTAGAGGAATTTAATATCAGAAGTGTTGTGTTTTCTTTTTGTGGTCCATTTGACTAATCATATTTGAATGGCAGGTTAGAGGTCTTTGTGGAGAAGTGAAACCCTTTGGCCTAATGCAGTCTCAGAGCCCATCGACTATCGTCTGACAAAACGTTAGCTTTATATTAGCTTTTTTTTTTAAAATTTGTCTGCATTCATATGCAGTTATCTACTTATAGAAATTAGTCAAAATGACTGCCGCACAGAAGAGGAAGTCTTGGCTCGGCTGGCTACACCAGATCAGCTCAAAAAATTGGCCTTTGCCCTCAGAGGCTTTGTCACTATCAGACCCAAAGCTGATGGGTTCCAAGACTGAGCATTCTGGCCATTGCCATGTTGGATTTTTGGAGCCAGAAGTGACCGTGTCAGTGTCACTCAAAGCAGCCACACCCTTAATAATGCATAACTGTAAACATGTTTATTTCTAATGTTAAGTTGAGCATTTTAACATGGAGGATTGACTCACCTTTGAAGCCAGCCTCAAGTGGCCATTAGAGGAACTACAGTTCTTGGCTACGTTTTTCAGCGCTGGAGGTCGTCACTGGTTTTCAGTGTAGAGCTCAAACCTGTAACTATTTGTGATTATAAACAGTTTAAATATTTTCAGACATTAAACTATTTTATTTAGAAAACATTGGGATCTTTTTCTTTCTTTCTCTTTGTAAAACAATTGACTGGAATGAAACCACAGTAAATGTGGTCTGTTTAAAGTTTAGGTTCTAGTTTCTCTGATGTGGGGATTTGGTGTTTTCTTCTTTTTTGTATGAATGTAAATTAACTGTTGGACAAACAAAACAACTATTTAAAGACTTGTGATGGGCCATTTTCCACTACTGACTGAATAATGATTGAAAAAACAAATAGTCAGATTCATGCATAATAAAAAAAAAAATCATTGGCTGCAGCATTTCTATGTTTATATACACCATATGTAAGTATTGTAGTTCCTCAGGAAATGGCACTGTCTGTGTTGTTGAGGGAAAGTATTTTCTGTGCATAAGCCATGATGCCATTAGTATCCATTTCAATAGTCGCCCTGAACCTAGACCAAAGTGCTGGCACGCCCCTTGTCATTTATAATATCAGGCTGACTGGCCTATTGATGACGAGAACAAAGCCACAGTGTGACCGACCTACAGCAGTGGCCGTAGTAACATGGCACCTCCCCGGTGACTGACGATGCCACGCTGGCTGCCACCACAGCCTGGCACAGGAGGGGGGGAGGTGGGGGAGTGTGTGCCTGTATGTGTGTGTGTTTGAGGGTTTGGGGGGCATTTGGTGGTTGTGGCAGCTGGCAGTGAGAAGACGAAGGCTGGGTGGGGGGTGGGGGGGTTCCTCCTTTTATAAAGACTCCCCTGTGTGAACCCCATGCGAGGCCACACCCTGGATGCAAAGTCAAAATCGCTTGCCGAGGTGCACGTACACATGCTCACACATTCATAAACACACACACACACACACGCTCAACTACAAAGATACACACACAAATACACAGTAGTGGGGACAAGGCGACTGATAGATTACCTTAAAACACACAAAAACCATGCTCTGCCGCCACTTGTGTCACTCTGCCTTTATATTTGTGGAGGGGCATATCAGTATTTTCCTTCTTACTGTATGAGTGTGAGTGATTCAAAGGCGCAGCAGTCTACAGTTTTGCCCTGTTGAGTCACTGCTGCCTCGCTGATGAATTGTCGAGTGGTGTCACATCGCTGAGCTGTTTATTAGCTCTAAGGAGACACGGGAATGTAATCAAACTGTCCTGATTGAGTCATGTCACGGCGATTCATCTTCCCACATTAGAGCCCATGATGAAGAAATATTAGTGTTTGGCTTTGCTGGATGTGTTGAAATAGTTCCAAGACGAGGAGAGGCCTTAAATAACTAAATACATAAATATAACGCCGACATACGCACACAAACACCCAAACAAAATATGTGAAACTCTGCATGTGTGTTGGGGTGTTTGTGTGTGTCTCCATTATATTTATATATTCGTGTCTATGTGTGTGTTGAAACATGACAACAACTCTTAAGTGTCAGATTTTTTGTGTCGTTTACTGTTTATGTTCTGCTCTTTATGCGAACATAAATTAAAGTGCTAAAATGTGTTTGACGCCGTGTTCTGTCCTCATGAGGGCCACCACACTGGGGACCAGTTAGGAGCAGATCATGTCCAGCTGTCTCTGAGGACAAATGGTTCACCAGGCAACTGCTTAGTCCCTCCACCCTCTCCTCTCAGTCACCCCTCCACCCTGTCTCCTCCCGCCCCCCCAGTGTGTTTACTTGACTTTACGTTCTAAGAACCATTTTGAGTGCTTTTATCAATTCGGTGGCAGGAGCAGAATGGTTGTGTGTGGCAACAGCTTCCTGGAAATAGGTCGGAGGAGGTTGAAGTGTTTATGGGTAGATGGCGTTTTGTTTTATGGGTTTCACATGGAGGGTATTGGACACTTGAGTTTGTTTTTCTCAACTTCAGACTTTGACATCACTCCAGCCTCTTTATTTTTTTTATAGGTATAAGTTAACTTGTGGCATATTCTGACAGAGAATTGGAGTTGCAAAATAATGGGACACAATCATACATTAAAGAAGAATTATTTTTTGATATATGCGATATTAAACACACAAGGAGAGGTGTGTAGGATTTAGTGGCATAAACCGGTTGAGGATTGCAGATTGCAACCAGCAGAAACTTCCCCCATGTGCCTTGTGTGAACTCCCAGTTAGAATTCCTTTGGTGTTTATTGTTCAGGAGGTTTTCACCAGGAGCCAAGTTATCCGCAGAGGTCTCCTCCTCTCTAAAACAAACGGACCCACCAATTAATTACACTCCACCCCCATTTTGTAGCAAAAACGCCTAAAATGACATACCCAAATTAAAATGACTGTAGCTTCTGAACCNGCCTAAAATAAAAATAAAAAATGTGTTTCAGGATGAATAACTGTCTGTGGCTTCATCTGAGCAGGTAAATGACACTGTGGGGCTGTAGGCACACTATCAATGAACATTTGTTTCAAATTTGAAGAAGATTGCTCAAAGTATGACCATTCTACAGAGTTTTTTCCATGAAAAGATCCAGGCGGAGCTCCAAATGACAAGTCGGTCATGTCATGCCGTCGAAAAACGGCATGACATGACTTGTCACCACTCATCGCGATTTTGGACTTTGTGTGTTTGGGCTGCTCTGGTGCGAAATCCATAATAAATAAAAGAAAAACGATGTTATTTTTGAAAAGTCGAGAGCTTCCTGAATCCGGCAATACCAAACATCACATGGTTTGATGACATAGTGCGCCTGGGAGATACCATTTAACAGAGGATGGAGGGAGTGAGGACGTCGGCATCCTGGCGGAGTTAGAGACGTTAAAACCAGTAAAAACACTGAATAAAGCAGTTTCACGTTAGAAAATCAGCGTTTCTCCTATGTTGTTCAGCTCCTTGCAGACAGACTGCTAGCTGTGGTACAGCTAACAGCGCCAACGACGCATCAGAATTGTGAAATAACATTTTTTGCTGATGCTAGATATCAAACAAAAGCCAGAGACTGTGTCGTATTAAGTCTGTTAGCTGTAAATTCACCACTTCCAAGGACAAGAGAGAAGATAATGTTATCTCGAAGCCTTACGGTGGAAAGTTTTGCAAATGTTCTATCTAGAGCCAGTGTTTGGTTTGTCCATTCAGGGCTACTTTAGAAACATGTCGGTGCAACATCAAGCCTTCAAAATAGGACAGCATTGGTCGCACCAATGTGACGCAATCATGTAGATATTATCAGTTCATTCTAAGGTAATGAAAACACAATGATTCTGATTTTCAAATGATTACACACTAAAGAGAACATCCTTATTATATTATATTCCATTTCTGCCAATATATCCCCATAAATCCTAAATCACACTGGACCTTTAAGTGGGCTTTTTTATCTGTCTCAGGCTATTTAAATGCTCATGTTTTATATTTATGTTACATATTTTCATCATGTTTTGTTATGTAACTACAGAAATATTCCAATTAACATTTTATGGTACTTAGTATTTGTTTCCAATACACAGTGGAGCGAAACCCAGAAACATTCCCTCACCCACTCGCGTATTCCTCTGAGCTGACAGCAGCTTCATCTCTCTGCAGCCTTCTCGTAATTCATCTCTTTTGGCTTGTTTATGCTGCACATTTATTTTGTTTGCGGTAACATTTCCCCGACCCTCACATCTCTCAACGTGAAAAACGCTAATGCGCCTCCAACACGACATCAAAGCCTCTCCCGCGCCCAACGGCCTCTCTGGCTGTTTCAATTTATGGCCCTTTTTTTTTTTTTTTTTTTTTTTACCTTCGTACAACATGAAAGACCATCAGTGTTTCCCACACGTACGTATGGACACACACGGACATGCACTAACACATGGGGATGCACACATGCACGTACACTTTCTCTCCCTTGCAGTCATGTCCAAACAGAATGATCAGTAAATCAAATAAAACACCCACAGTGTTTGTGGGAGAAGGAGCGTGCTCTGAACAACAGAGAGATAAAAAGGGAAAGAAAAAGAGAAGTAGAGGAGGAGGGGAGGAGTGGACGCGGGGGATTGTACGTCCTCGTGAAAGTAGCCCTCAGAAACAAAAGCAGCTTTGAGTGCGCGCCCACTCAGAGGAGAGATTAGCCGATACACACCCCCCCTCGACACACCACCACCATCACCGCCACCACCCCTGCAGAAAAGAGCTTTGGCTGCAGTTTAGCGGCACGTGGCGCAGCCCTTGATACTTATCATGTGCGTCAGGTGCTCTCGCTTGGTTTCCTGTTCTTTAAAACATAACCACCATTTCCCTCTTTCACTCCCTCCCTCTTCTCCTTCTCTCAGTCCAGAACCAATCCATCCACACCGCTGCCATCCAGCCTTACCCTTCACTTCTTCTTACTCTTTCTCTCTCTCTCTGTCCATCTCTTTCTCCTGCTTTTACAAATACAAAGAACATATTGTATCTGCCAGCGTTAAAGTGAATCCATTCTCCTTGGCAGCGGCCCGGCCCGTGGTGAATCTGAGCCGGGCTAGCTCTGTTTTCCAGCTGGCACCGAGGCCGCTGGTGGAGCGGGTTGGTTGCTCGTTGGGTTGGTGAATTTGAGTCCAGCTGACACGTTGGTTTAGGATCCATTCACGCAGTCTGTCGCTCTCGCTCTCCCTCTTTCTCAGTCTCAGTCGACTCTGCAAAGCGTGACCCCAGTTCACCTCATGAATGTACACTCTGAGGATGCTGGTTTACAGCATTATTTACACACACTGTTACTACATACAGGGATTTCTGTCAGATCACGAGCTTCTGAGAGGTGCACTCGAGAAAAGAGAAATCAAGGATGTTAATAAATTCTCTGGGGAAGTTTTACAAACGGGTCACTTGAATACACCAGACTGACATTTTCACACATTCATTGCATTAGCCGGTGGTTTTTCAGCTGCTCTTCTCCATCTGTATGGAAACCAAACTGTTGAGCCCTTTAGAAACCGGAGAGGAAGAACATTTTAAGGTCATAGTCGTGCTTTTAGTTAGTTGTGGAAAGTCTTGGAAAGTCATGGAATTTTTCATCAGGGCCGCAGCAGGAAGCCTGAACTCAAACACACACACACACATGCACACACAAAGACTGAAATATACGAAGCCATGACTAACAACAACCCTTCAAATTAATGCAGTCTCACAAACACAGACATAATACAAAAGGCATTAGCAACACGCTTTTCATGCAGGCTGCACAAAGTGATACAAACACATCAATAATGAGATGCTATCACGTTTCCTAATCATGATTCAGGCCCAGAAACTGAACGCAACCTCTTCCCCGCTCCTCACATATGAAAGAGCCCAGAAGATGAGTCAGCACAAGGCAGCAAAAACAAACTGTTAATAAAGGCCACCAGAGCCTTTTGAAGTTTGTCTGACACGTCCTCCTCTCATTTTTCTCCTCCATCTGTCATCCTTCCTTCCATCCGTCCACCTCCGCCTCTGGCCTCTCGTAACCGCCGGCACATGCCTGTCGTAAAACAATCATACACCTCTTCTCTTCTGTTTGTGTTTCTCTTTCACATTGTATATCTGTGTGGTTTCTTTTTTATATATTTGATTTTAGAGGGTTTCTTTGAACATTTGAGAGCAGTTTGGTCGACTTGTGCTGTTTTTAAGGCTGTGAGAAAAGACACAGAGCAAGATGTGGGCTCAGTTTGTGTGCCCTGTAGTCGTTACATACAGCATAGTGTGCATCTGTGCTCCCACCCTTGTCCGAAGATAATAATGAAGACTGTTTTAAAGCACAATATGACAGCTTTAGTTACAATAAATATTGTGTGGTATTTAGTGGTTTGTCTGTTAATATTCATGCAAAGTAATGAGGCACCAGAATCACAGATGTTGGTCATTACACAGATCTTTTGGTCACAAGCTCCGTACAGAATCAATGAAATTAGAAATTAAGAAACTTTAGCAGCTCAAGTTTAATAGTTGGAAATTCTTTATTAGGAATAACCCCTTGAGATGTCACATTTTGGAGAATAAGGTGCTCTTGAAGAAAAGGGTCAGCACATGGGAAGAAAAAAAATGAACTTCAGACACAAATGCACTTGAAATAAAAATTAAAAACCCATTATTCAAAAGACATGTCTGCTTACATTAAAACACCGACCGGTTTTAACTCTAAGGTCTTCATCAGGGTGCAAAAGTGTGGACAGGAGTCAAGCAAACATTTTATAAGCTCGGTAGCGGGAGTCACCCAGTCCTGATTAATGAGTGAATGTAGCTGGGTATGCAGACTTATACAGAGAGAAACTTTTTGGATTTTTAGAGATGATGCATTGGTATATCCTGGTTTAAATGAGGAAATTGATTACACACCCTTCCCTTAAATGTGCAGTATCACTCTGTGACAAGTGATCTTTTCTTATTGTTATTGTTGTTGTGTAGTTATCATTCCAATAATAATAATTATTATTATTATTATTTATTTAATTTAATTTAATTTTTTATTTTATTTCATTTAAATTCATTTTTATTTTCATTTTCATTTTTATTTATTTATTTTTCCTTGATCTCAAACAGATCAGTAACTCCTAAACATCATAGGATAGAGATTTTTTTCCTTTTTCTTTTTCTATTAAATGTTTCTTTTCGGATACAACTTAATAATTTAAGTAATGAATTGAAAATAATTTTTGTTTATCTGATGTAATTATGATGCGTGTTTAGTAATTTCTCATTTTAGTGCAGGACAGTTTTTCTTTCAGCTAATTCGGTGCAATTACATTTCTTAAAATGTTAATTAATGCACACTGTCCCTTTTCTTAAATTAAAAAAAAGAAAAGGCCTGTTATTGTGATCCATTGCTGTCACCCACCTGTATTCAGGTGTTGTTTGTTATAGTTTTGTTGCTTTTCTGTACTGCTTGTGTTGTATTGTACTGTCCTGTTGGTGTTATTGTTTCATTACTATGTATTGTAAAGTGACCTTGGGTTTCTTGAAATTAAAGTTATTATCATTATTCACTTATTAACCAGGAATGGGTGACACCCCTACCAAGATTGTAAAATATTTGCTTGAGTCCTGTCCACCCTTTTGCACCCTGATGAAGACCTTAGGGTGAAAACTGGTCGGTTTTTTTTAATAGAGGCTTTTTAACTTAATTCAAGTGCATTTGTTCCTGCTCCACACATGAGTGTCTGAAATTCATTTTTTCAACCCCTTGAGATGTACCATCTTGTTTTCAAGGGGGTCCTCAACAATAATAACACAACATAAGCATTATTAGACAAAACATTTGACAAGAAGTAACAATAAGATAATTACACTAGCAAATGATAATATGCAAATAATAGCAAATGTGACAAAAACAAACTATAAATATAAAATAAGACATACAAAATCAGGAGGTTATACTCAAAATAGAGCATGAAAATATATAATTTAGTCATAGATTATAGGAAAGTATTAATGTCTGTCATAACAGAACCACAGATGTTGGGCATTACCCTGAGCTTTTGTTTGAAAGCTCCATGAAAAATCTCAAAAATTAGAAACTGAAAACCTGTAGCAGCTCTGAGTTAAATTGTGAATGATCAAATATGATGTGCTGGCAGAGTTTTGTAGGAGGATAAGAAAGTGTGGGCCCTTTTGTCGTCCTACATCGAGCAAATTCAGCTACTGATACAAGACTCTAATTTGTAAAATATACACTGAGCATCAACTGAGCTCTGCAGCTAAGTGGTAATGACGTGACTCACTGACGAGAGCCTTAAAAACATAAACAAGCTGCACTGAATGATGCAACTGCATTGCCTTTCCTTTCCCTTAAATTTATTTTAAAACTGTTGACAGTTTAAGAGACATGTAATACTGTTTCCAGGACAGCTGCCATGTTTTCTCAATTTAAAAGTCAGAGGCGAAGATGAGTGGAGTGAAGGGTTCATCTAATTAGCTGTGGGAATGGTCCATGTTGATGTGTCAGTGAAGGAGAGGCAGCCCACCTGAAATGATGCCCATCCCATACAAATTTATATCCAGCCATAGACTGTATAAAAATAATGGCTGTAGCCACCGTGCTGTCACCCATTGGTTTGTGGACGCCTGTTTTGAAACCTCGAGTTTGGCATTTTGGCCGTTGCCATTCTGGATTTTTGGAGATGTCACCATGTTTGGATGAGAGGGTATAGCTGTGGAGGAGCGAGGGGTGGATCTGCCTGAGAGCCCAAAGCCACAATCCACAGACACTGTCACTCAAAGCGGCCACGCAATGACTGTATAACAACGCATTTCCACTGTCTCCCACTGTACAAAATGAGGCAAAAATATCCGGGATACGGCCGCTGTCATCTTGTCCGTTGATGTCATTTGGAGCCAGAGTTCAAACTAGTCAGAGAAGTGAATGCTTAAACATACATCAGCATGATAAGAACTACCTGAAATGCCAGAAACCATCTTTGGGAAAAATTTATTTGCCATGTATTTTGAGTTTTTAGTTGGACCCATCGCCCATCCACCAACATAGAGGGGCAGGATTTATGACCTATACTGCAGCCAGCCACTAGAGGGCAATCGAAATGTTTTAGCTTCACATTTGGGGAGCTGTCATGTTATCCATTTTTATATACACTCTATACAGACAGAGCCCAATGAGTCACACTCTGAAAACCACGTTCATCGGGGTTGGGGAAACAAATGGCGCCATAATATGCAATCGAGGGCTGAAGCACTAATGCAGGATTTATACTTCTGCGTCAAATTCACGCCGTACCTACGGCGTAGGTTCTGTGTTGACATACAGCCTACACCATACCCTATGCTGTTGCCTGACGTGCATCCACCCAGAAATGTAACTATGTGTCTCGCTGACGCAGACCTCCTATCTATTTTGTAAGTTGAAACCATTTCCCTCGGTGGAAACAAAGCTTTTATTTACTTTAAGACAATAAAGCCTCCACAAAATACCATTGTATGTCTTGTGTGTGATTTATCCTGGCTTCATATGAGCAGAGGAAACCTCTGCTCATTGCTAGGCTAATTTATACAATGTAAAATGCCATAGGCTTGTGCTAATAACGTTAGCGTGTTGTATTTGTTTGGAAAAAGTGTTTAGTATAAGACAGTTGTTTTGTTGGTGAACCCTGTAAGTTGTAATGGAGCTGAATTTTGTAACGTTACCTTTGTTAAATGTTGCTGTTGTCCCTGGCTTCATATGATTAGAGGAAGTCCGCTAGCCACTAGGCTAATTTATACAATGTAAAATGCCACTGGCTTGTGCTAATAACATTAGCATGTTGTGTTTGTGGGGAAAATGTGCTTTGCCTGTGTATGCTGCGAGTTATAGTGAAGCCAGTTTGTGTAATTGTGTTGTGTCTCTTCAGCCATGTTTAATGTATGTTTTGAATCAACTAAACTTTACGGCACTTCACAGAAACCCTGATGCCAACCAGTGGTTTGGAGGTGTAACTGCAGAGTGACACAGACACACCACCAAACAAGTAATGCTCACAATGGAGTAGGCCAACCACCAAACAAGTAATGCTCACAATGGAGTAGGCCACGTGTGTGTGGGCTATGGCGTAGGCCCTGCGTAGAGCTGATGCACAAGTATAAATCCCACTTAAGCCTTTAAAAAAAATGTAAATGGGTGAGTTGTATAAAAAGTCACCACCGGTACAGTCGTTTTTTGTACCAGGCTGTAAACATGTTTATTTCTGCTTTAATGTTGGGCATTTTAACATGGAGGTCTAGGGGGACTTTTGGAGCCAGCGTCAAGGGGGTTTAAAAAAAACGTATTTTATTATTTATTCTTTTGATGACATTTGCACGAGTGGCCTGATGACTTTCCTGGTTTAATGTGGTGTGTGTGTGTGTGTGTGTGGCTGCACGTCTGTGTGCGTGTGTCCCTGTGCGTTATTGTTAACCTCCTCCCCACGAGACAAAAGCCACCAGTGTCCTCTTTTTTTCCTGCTTTCACATTTCAAATTTATTTCCCTTTTGTTCTGGCTTTTTTAATTTTCCTCTTCCTTTACTCTCTCTTTCTGGCCTCTCCCTTCCTCCCCCTCCCTCCCCCTCATCCCTGATCTCCATTCTCCATTCATGCGGCCCTGTCACAGTGATGATAATGATGACCTCTGTGTAATACTAGCTTGTTATTGGCCCACCAGCGAGGCCAGTGTGTACAGCCTCTGTTGCTTTTTCTGCATTGACCATTGTGTTACGAGCAAAACGCTGGATCTCCTGTGTGTGTGTGTGTGTGTAGGTGAAACACAAAGAGCAGGCAGTCAGTCTGGGTGAGCCGCACAGGGGATCTATGGAGAGGCAGAGGAATTCACCTGAACTGACCCTTTGCTGTTGCTATACTGAAGGCTTTACGGGAACAGGGCTGGAAAATAAGTGGAAACAACAACTCTAATTTCTTTGTTTTACTGGATATTTACACATTAATACCTTATTTGTATGTGAATTATTTAAACATAATACCACATTTCCATACTACTATATACTGCTTCCTGTTGCCAGTTGATATAATACAGCATTAACTTTAAGCTGTTGGCTAATCGAGGTACCAGCTGACTGACAGGAAATGGGAGCATCCGACAATTGAGTTGAATGAAATGCCATTACTTGTTAGGAACAGCACTAATAGATTGTGTTGGTCTCCTGGGGGCAACCACACAACACTGACATATTATCAGCTTAAAAAGAATACATGTCGAATGTGCAACTTCAACCTGGGCCGTTAGTCATGGCCTGGTCCCAGTTTTGGTGACTGGCGGCTGGTGTGAGATGGGTTTATCAGAGGATTTTAAATGAAAACAGATGCCTGGTGTGGCTGGAAACTGGTTGATAAAAGTGGTGAGAGTGAAACAATAAAAGTGGGGCAGTAAATTAAAAACAAGGAGTTGAAAGACCGTAAAGATTTTCCGTAGAGCCAAGGTAGACCACAGAGTCAGATGATGATTCTCTGTGGGTTTTTAACTGCAAGAGACCACTTCAATATTACATATATTTGACCCATCGTTTATGATGATGAGTGCGGCTTTATTTGATGTTGATTCAGAGTGTTAGGATTTGACATAATGCAGGGAAAGACGATGTGAGGGTGTAATAATGGGATATCTGTTAACAATAGATTTATTTAAGTGAAGGTACAGAGGTGTCAGATTTTTAAAAAATCAGTGATGGTTTTATTTGTTTAGAAGTTTTAGCCGTATCTACCCAGACACTAAACATAGAAGTTTTCTATCCATCCATTTTCATCCACTTATTCTGGGCCCGGTCGCGGGGGCAGCAGGCCGAGCAGAGCACCCCCGAAGTCCCTCTCCCCAACAACGTTTTCTAGCTCCTCCGGGGGACCCCAAGGTGTTCCCAGGCCAGATGAGATATGTAATCCCTCCGGTGTGTTCTGGGTCTGCCCCGGGGCCTCCTACCAGTGGGGCATGCCCAACACCTCCAGTGGGAGGCACCCAGGAGGCATCCCGACCAGATGTTGGAACCACCTCAACTGACCCCTTTCGACGCAAAGGAGCAGCGGCTCTACTCCGAGCTCCCTCAGGATATCCGAGCTCCTTACCCTTTCTCTAAGGCTGAGCCCAGACACCCCACAGAGTACATCTCACTTCGACCGCTTGTATCCATGATCTCATGTTTTTCGGTCACTATCTTAGAGCTCTTGACCATAGGTGAGGGTTGGGACGTAGATGGACCAGTGAATTGAAAGCTTCGCAACTCGCCCGGTATGGGGACATCGCCCCCCGGAGCCAGCTCACCCACGAGCACCTGGTGGCCGGGCCTTGGGCTATGGGGCCGTCGCCCTGTGGGCCCACCTCCCGCAGGGACAGAAATCAGGGTTAGGTGCATTGTGTGTCGGGTGACGGGCAGGGGCAGGGCCCTGGGCATGCTGATCTCTGGCTTTGCGGACTAGAGGAAACAGCTTTGGGGAAAAATACACCCACTAAACATAATGTAAACAATGGAGGTTCCAAAATATTCAAAAAACTGGCTATGCAAATGATTAATTATGCAGAAAATGCATTCTACAGGTCTGCTAGGCCTCAAGGATAGACACAAGATAGTTTGGTATGAAATAGTTTATAAAAATATGCTTTAATTTGTTTATAAGGAAACTCCACAGGGTAACTTTAAGAACTGTTGTACTTAGAGTGAGCTGTTGTTTTCACTGTTGCTCTGGAAGTACTTTGTCTGAAGGAGTTTTGCCTTGTCTGGAGTAAATGTGGCAAACTAGACAGAAGCAGTGTGAGAGTAGATGGCTTCATATCAGACATGAAAAAAAGATTGCTGTTTTCCGCTGACTGAAAATGAAAGAAAATGAACTTCAGTAAGTTAAAAAAAAAAACACCACAATGTCAGAGTGAAGAACACTAGATTTTTTCTGTTTTCAGTCTTCCAGGATTTTAAATCCTTGCTTTGTCATCCAAAAGGCTTCAGTGGGATATTAAAAATCTCCTTTCCAGTTGGAATGGACATTGTGTGAGTCATGCTAGTGCCATGTAAGTAGACACAGCCATAACAAAGAAAGAGTGACGCTGTGAGATCGTCTGGTGTTATGCAGGTTGGAGCACCAGGCCTTTTGAGGTCACAGTGGTGGGAAAGCACATTACACAATCACTACAGCATGCGAGGACAGTGACCTGTGCGATTGTTTCCCTCTCGTCTTATCTCTCTTTATGTCCCGGCTATGTCTCCATTGTCTCGTGCGATTGAGAGCATTTCAATGACAGGAATCTTGTTTTGTTGAATAGCACAGCCCGGTCGGACGCAGATGCCAAGACATTCCTGGAGGTGGTAGTCTTTCCTTTTGGCAGCCCGGCACCTCTGTCTCCAATACTCTAGCCTCCTTGTATTTTCTCTGTCTTCCCTCCTTTTCATGCCTTAGTCCTCCTCAAGGTGACTGTCAAAGAGAGAAAGAAAAGGAGCAAGAACGGGAGTTAGACATGTCTTAGTGAGTCATTGTGTTTTTGTTTGCCTACGTGCTCGGTGTCCGTGTATTGACTGCTCAAAGAAAGGCGATCTGCTCGTTAATCCAGCCAGTACTACACTATTCATTGTATATACCGGCCTTGTTTTCCCTGCTGAATAAGCCACACCACTTCACAACACCTAATTACCATTCATTACATGTCAAGGCTACCGCACAGCTCCCTCAGTCTATCTCATCCAGTATCTCATATCTCTCTCGCATGTCATGTCTCCATTTGTCAGTAATTATGCGATGGTGGAGTGTTGCATGAAATCAGAGAATGAAGCGATAGCAGCCCTGAGCTTCTCTCCAGGCTTTCAGACTCTCCAACAGATGGCAGTGTGAATCGCTCTATCGGCACAGGCCAGCTCGGGATGACTGTGTGTGAATTAATGACATTCATAAAGTAAAGCAGATGCCTCGCCTCTTTTCTCTTGAATTTCTGCTTGAGGGAGAGTCCGAATCAGAAAAATATTTAGTATTTCAAGCTGTATGAAAGTGAAAAATCAGTTTGTTTTTTGTGTATACTCACTGAAACACATTATAATGATGCAGTTATGTGTTTCTCACTGTACACCCAGTGAAATATTCAGACCCAAGGCACTGAAGAGCTATATTCTGCATCCTTTATAAACATTTGGCATGCATCTCTGGAAACTTTTGCATCCTCAGCAGCATAAGAAATGAAATTTAAACAATGCTTGGCTGCAGAGTCTTTGCAGAGAGTCTCCAGTAAGGTTTAGAAAGCAAACACATGCCAAATCTGGATGTATGACGTAATGTGAGTCTGACATGTGCTGTTGTCTGGTCTTGTTTTTATACTTGATGCTTTTATTTCCCTTTGTGCTGTAGCTTTAGTATCGAAGGGGAAAAAAGTGCCCTGCAGGGATAATAAAGTTAATCTCATCTCTCCTGTTTCATCTTATCTTACCGTGATTTTGGTTTGACTTGGTGTAACTGATATAACTTAACTGAAGCACCAGAAATACACCACACCAGCTGTTGCCATGATACATTTAGTTTACTTTGCAGAACAAACGGTGACAGTTAGGCTCATGGTGACTTTTACCCAGTGGTGTCACTTTGTTGTTTACTCATTTCAGCTCTTTATTACTTTTCCTGTATTACTGTCTACCCTACAGCGCTCTTTGGCTACAGTTAATGTCCTGACAGAAATGCTGTCCCTCATTACGCTCCTTGTTTATTTGTTCTTTGCTAGGTGACAGGCAGACTAGCACACTATGTACACACTGTGTGCATGTTTGTTTGTCGGCTTGTATTTGTTGCAATGTACTAGATACTAGACAAACAGCCCCAGGGGAGGGCAGGAAGGTGGTCAGGAAGGGTGTTCCTGTGTGAACAGGAGCTGTGTGTCCTCCCCACTGTTGTCTCTGTACTTTATGTCTCCACCAATGACTGGAAGTACATGACATACAGTTCAAAGATACTGTAGATAATGCACCTGTGTTGCTTATTAAAGTTTTCTCTGTGAATTTAATTTTTAATTTCATTAAGGACAAATTATACAATGAATTGATTAATAGTAATAAAAAAAGATTAATAACTACTGAATAAAATCATCAGTTGCATCCCTTTTTATTATCTATTTTTCTGGAGTCCAAGAGAGATTAGTCTTTCTTTAGTGAACAAAAACATTCGATTTTATTTTTATTTTATTTTTTTCAGTGAGCTCAGAGAAAAGAAAGTGATAAAACTAACTTTTTATTTATAAATACTGTGTATGTCTAAATTGACTAAAGCGACTGTACTTAAAAGACACTTGTTGTCCGGTGCTTGTGACTGTGTCAGCCCTGCCTGTGACTGTCCCATGTGTTGTCTGTGGTCAGAGGGAGGGTCGTGGACAGCTGGAGCATCACCTGTCACTGGATCACATGCGTTTATATGACACAGCAGTGGTGACACCCAACTCTGGCATTTACACACAACGCAGGATGAGCGAGATAACAAAACCCCCTTACCAATACAATACCCCTTCAGTAAATGCCAATTAAGAGAACCTCATGTAAATTACACTAAAATTATGAAAGCAGCTCCACAAGTAAACCGTATTTAATTGAATACATACTAGCAGCATTTGTCAACTTTATAGACTGCATAAAATTTTCGAATTTCAAAACAATAATTTGGCAGCTGTATCTCTGAGGGCCCCCTGGGGGTCACTGACCCCTGTTGAAGACCCAGGCCTTAGAGGGACTTTTAGTACAACCAAATGCTAAACAAGACTTTTTTAGGCGACCAAAATACTACAATTAACTTTGATGAACTGAAAACTCACTGATATAGGAACAGATACAGCTCTGTACATACTCTGTGAATCTGGGGTTATGCCATGGTTACATTACCTCACTAACATTGTTGCCATAATAGTGACGTGTAAACAGAGGTAGGTGTAGGTAGGTAGGTGTAGGTAGGTAGGTAGGTTTGGTTGGTAGGTGGATGAGTTGGGTTGGGTTGGATTGGTTGATTGGTAGGTAGGTAGGTAGGTAGGTAGGTAGGTAGGTAGGTAGGTTGGTTGGTTGGTTGGCAGGTAAGTAGGTAGGTAGGTTTTTTTGGTAGGTAGATAGGTCGATAGATAGGTAGGTCTGGGTTGGTTGGTTGGTTGGTTGGTTGGTTGGTTGGTTGGCAAGTAAATAGGTAGGTAGGTTTGGTTGATAGGTAGATAGGTCGATAGATAGGTAGGTTTGGTTGGTTGGTTGGCAGGTAAGTAGGTAGGTTGGTTGGTTGGTTGGTTTGGTAGGTGAGTCGGTAGGTAAGTACTTTTTTACATTTCATGCTTTACATTTGTGTTGAGTTGCTGATTTGTGGGGTAAAATTAAACGGGTACGTTTTAAAAAATGTCACACCCAGACAGTTGTCATGAACGTGGAAATTACCTATAGTATTGTGTGTGTGTGTGTGTGTGTGTGTGTGTGTGTGTGTGTGTGTGCACCAGGCCGTAAACATGTTTTTTTTCTGCTGTAAAGTTTGCTTTTTCAACATGGGTGTCTGTGGGGATTAACTCACTCCTGGAGCCAGCCTCAAGTGGCCATTCAAGGAACTGCAGTTTTTGACTTTGCTTCATTTGTCAGCCTCGGAGGTTGCTGCTTAGTCAGTCTTAATTTCCATCTTATGCGTCATTTTCAGCTTTCAGAGGTGCCAAAAAGTAGCTGCAAGAATCGCTTGAGCATCAGTAGTAAGCACAGCAACATTATGTAATGTGGCAAAAAGAAAAGTCTCACAAATTATGACAACACACAGTACAGTGTGTAAGAAAGTGTGTCAATAGGAACAGTGGTCACAAGTAGACTGTCACCAATGTCACCAACACTGACTGACTCGTAAAAGGATATTTGCATAACAGACCGTAGAAACAGCAGCCTTAGAAATAACCCAACTCAACTCAGATTGTCTTTCTTTCTCTCTTACTTGGCCCACTCTCACCTGCTTTTGCTCTTTGTCATGTGCCACCACACCATCTCTTTAACTTACATCCAGTCTTGGAAACACATACAAGGAAATGTACACTTGCAACAGCTTCAATCACCTTTGCATCTCTCACCCACATCCATCCCCAGAAGGCAAACACATATACACAATCATTGGCAATACATAAGTGGGGTGTGTTTTCAACACGCCTGTCTAATAATGTTTTTTTTCCTCTGTGGGTCCCCTGGGCCATTCCTTTCAGAAAACACAGCAGGAGGAACTCCTGATCCATTTTAAGCTCCAACGAGAATGTTGATAAGTCTGTAGATTACTGCCCAACATGTTTATGATAGCCTATTATTCTCTAAGCTTTATCCGGGCCCAGCGCGTGCTTCGTCTACTTAGCACAACTATTTAGGTCATGGTACAATCTCAGAGGAAAGCACTGTGGATGGTGAAATATCAGGAAACCTCAGCAATAAGTGTCAGAATGAAGCAATTCTTGCTCCATCGTACTGTATATCTCTGACCAAATAGTTATGTTATAGCACAGTTCACATGTAAGTAGTCAAGCCAGTGTACTACACATGACCTTACACATGACCTCAAGTTCACTATGTGTGTTATCTTTAACTGTAGATGCGCACGACACCAAAACATACATTTTGTGATTATGACATCTAGAAACTTGACTCATCTAAAAACCTGAAACAGAGATTTTTGCTCGCAGAAAAAGCGAAACTCATTTATTTGTCTGGAATCTAACTTTTGACATTTGACAGTGCTCCGTTATTTATAAATTATGATTATTGGCATCCTGTGATGTGATTTCATACTTTTCCGCGACACAATCTGATTTATTCCTCCTATTATGGCTCATATTTCAACAACAATAATAGCTGCTAAATGTCCGGCTCTGCCATAAAAACGTCCGGGCCATCAGGCACACACACTAAAAGATGGGGAGAAACAGAGGCCGTACCCTTAAGCCTATGAAAATGCCATTGATGTTAACTATCTGACTGTGCCCTGCCAGAAATACCGCAGTTGTTTCGCTATCAGCATCTAGTAGAGACAGGAGTCTGAATCTGTCTGTTCTGCCCGGTGCGTGAGATGTTATGGCTCTTTGATGTGCTTTGCTGTTTAGGCTTTGATTTACAAAGCGCCATCTTTATCATTTTCCCCTGGTTTCTTGAAGCCGTTGGAGCCATCAGAGGATAGTGGTTTGTGTGTGTGCTGTGTAAGTACTTAAGGGGGGAAAATAAATAAGTTCAGAGGTAAAACTGAGGCCAAGGCTGTGAAGACAAGAAACCTCTTTGAAGTTCCACAAGTGTGTGCAGTCAGCCTGTGCGCCTACTTGTAAGCATGAACACGAGTGTGTCCTGGTGTGTACGTGTGCCGATGTCCTCTCTGTACTTGAATGTCACCAGCCAGTCTCTTATCTGTTTACCTGTATCACTCAGATGTGGCCTTTTATCTGCATTCACACCATGGTTAAGCCGGCTGCGCCCTGTCAGCGATGTCTCTGTTGGGCGACACACCTGTGTTTACAGTTGGAAAAGCATGTAAACAACAGCAGCCTGTATGTATGTGTGTGTGTGAGTGTCTGTACGCCCACTCCTGGATCATATGGCTCAACAGCTTTTGTAATGAGTGGCTTTAGCAGGTAGACGGCGACTGGCAGACTACCATGTCATTATACCCTGCACTGCTCTGTCATTGGCGTTGCTACTATATTAAAGGCAGATGGATACGAAACAAAAACTCGCTGACCTTCTTTGTTTGTTTCATAACACAGGTCTACACTGTATTTAAGTTCAGCGTGTTTATCCTGGAGGCAGTCAGCTGACCTAACCTGTTTGTCTTCTGTCATTGTGTTAAATCCAGGTGCATAAGATGGATGAGAAAGTGGACTCGGTCCTGCGGATCCTGACGGAGCAGTTTCCGCCGAAGCTGGAGCTGACGTCCAAGCCGTCCATCCGCAGGGTGACCATTCAGAAATGCATGGGTGCTAGCATCGATGAGGAGCTCTGATGTCGCAGCGATGATCACGCCGGGTATGATGCTCTCATCACCAAAGGAGAATTAAAGGACCAGGAGGAGGACCAGCCTAGCCCCACCTATGGGGGGCCAGCCTGCAAATAAAAAGGGGACTCAGTCTTCCAAACCCCCTCCCTCTCTTCCATATCCACATTTTCTCATTGACTTTTTACCACTGAGAAGAGAACAACTTTTAATTGTCGACTTGCTCTGGGACATGAGGGCAAGAGCACCACGGAGCACGGTGTGGAAAGGAGGCAGACTGAACTCTTCCTTCTGATGATTGTTGGCCCTGCTTGGGTCTTTTTGTTGTTGTTGTTGTTTTTGTTGTTGTCTAAATGTAGCTTTCTCTTCTGCACCAGCATTGTGGGCCCTCAGTCTTCCCCCTGCAGAACACAGTCATTCAAGCAGCAACATGCTACATGAATTTATTTCACTACATTAGCCTCATAATCACACTACTCAGATAATGTTAATTTATGTGTGGCCTGTCACTGAGCTGCATTCCTCCACTCCAAATATTATTCCAAAGCTAACTAACCCAGTAATGAAGTCGTAATGCAATCAAAGCACTCGAGTTCCCCAAAGACACAGAGAAAAACTGAGAGTCCAGCCATGGCAGAGGCATTCCTCAAATCCTTCTGATTATCTTGGCACCATCCACACCCAGTACACAACAGGCTTATTTCCATAGCCACATATCCATCTAGCCTAACTGTACTTAGGCTGCGGCGGGTGTTTGTTAGTAGTGATCGAATAACACGGGGAGGGAAGGGCAGATTATCTGTTGACTTTGCCCTGCGTTTCGGGACCGGAAGGCTGGAGTAAAAGAAACGGGACTAAAGAAATGTATCAGGGGTGGGTGGCTAACATGGTGCTGATTTATAGCTACACTGATGCTAACGAAAATAGCTGAACTGGGCTGAAGTCTCTCACTTTGCTCCAAGATTTTCACAGAGAGATTTCATGCGTATATCAATCTCAAACACTTTTAGCAGCACCACTACTCACCACCACCAGGACCACACTTAAAACCCTCTATTCCCCTCTTCAGGGGGCTCACACTGCTGTGTGCAATTTGAAATAAATTTGCCCCATTAAAGCTCTGATTATTTTTTCTCTCCGGAGCTAATTAAGTGCTGAATTCCTGGTAAGGGGAGATTACTCACTGTGAGTGACTAATGAAAAGAAACACTGGAAAATGTGCAGAATTTAAACAGTAAGCTATGAGGAGCAGGCGCACTAATTCTGTGTGAAAGCTTTGGAAATATCAGGCTACCACTGAGAGCGCACGTTTGAAATAAAAAAAAGACAATGCTCTCACTTTGTTCCCATACACGTAGTATTTATCTGACAGGACGCCGGGGCATGTAGGAAGTAGAAAATAGAAAATAACTCAACTATGTAGCTACTGTATGAAAGGCCTCTCATAATTATAGCATGCACGTTCCTGAAGAGACGGATGCACACACACACATACACACAAAAGAGGGGTGAACAAGGGAAGGGGAAGGAGGAGAGGCCTTCTCTCTGCACTAGTATATATTTTCATATTTTTGCGGTGGTTAAAATACTATTATTTATCTTACATTAAATAAAGTGGTTGTATTTTAAAGGCACTCTAATTTTGTGACAGACCTTGATACATATCCGCCTGTATTCTCCTGTACAGTTTTATAAGAGTTGTAAATAGAAACATTGCCTTATCGTACTGTATTTATTATCATGTGGAAAGATCAACCTGGAACATATCTGCGAGATGGAGCGATGAGAAGCACAGAGGGTAAGACTCCTGTTGTACAAACGGATGGAAATGATTGTAAATGATATTCACGCACACCCTCTGCACTGTAGCGCTGCTGTAAATAATAAAACTCCATTTCATTATGCTCTGGCCTGCTCTCTTGGCTTGGGAGGAATTTGATTACCGGCTCATCTATTCCATAATTTGCTTTCGTTGGAGGGTGAAACCTGTCTTACAGTTTTTCGGGGCCGTTTGTTCAAATCTCAAGCCGAGCCGGGTCAAGGTAAACCATTGGCCGGAGTTTCCATCCAAATAAAATCTCAATTCCTCATTTCACTAAATTCCTTTCACACTGCAATCACCACGAAGGGGGAAGAGAAAGAAAAAATAACACGTTCACCGCACCTACTTTGAACTTCAATATTCCATAACCCATTGAGCGAGGCATGCAGAGGAAAAGGAGAATATGTCTCATATTACCACTCAATTATATCTGCCTTCAAAGGCCAAAAAATACTGGGGATGTCCCAAGATCAGCACGGTCCAGCGCCGAGAGAGAGAGAGGGAGAGGGAAGGAAGGAGGGAGGGTCGTCCCTGGGGGGAGGGGTGGACAGGCGGGGGAGTAAGAGAGAAAAGGAGGAGCGGCAGGAGGAGGACAGCAGGAGCATAAGTGAGCTGGAGAAGAGAGCAAAGCCATTTTCAATTAGCCAGAGAGACTGCATGGGCCGTAGGGCCGTGGTGCTCCGCTGCCTTTTGTCCTCCTCTGGTTTCTATCACTACTGGGGGATTTTGGCAGAGAACAAGAGAGAGGGAAGAAAGAAAGAAAGAAAGAGAGACCCCATGGCTACCTCTGTCTGCAGAGGCCGCTCTGGGTCACCCCGTGCTCCTCTTTCATCTCAAGACGAGACAGAGAGAAGAGAGAGACTCCCACTTCAAAAGACAGTTTGATCTCAGAAGTACACAGGAGCACAACCTAAAAGAGGATCTGAGGAAGCAGTTAAAAGAGGAATATAAGGGACGCACTGTCACAGACGCTGGACAGTGAGATCTGGCAATCCCAGAGTCTGCGCGGAGGTGGAACTCATGCTAGGTCATGAAACGCTAGACTCTCTGAGCTTTGTCGATCGTCCATGTCGTCTTTGATCCTGCCACCTGAGCCACGCTCAGAATAGAACAGGACTTCATTATGCTACTGAAAACAGGGCAACACAGAAAACCTGTACAGTGGTGCTGATACATCTGACATGTAAAATAAAAAAATATAATCAGCTGTAAAAATGATAACATACCTCAAAAGACATGGACTTTTAGTATTGGTTGTATTGCAGCTGAATCAAAGCAACATGTGCATTTCTGCCGAATCCTGTAAAATATAAATCTTCACTCCTGTTACAGCTCCTGAAACTCTACACTGTTCTTACCAGTCATTGTCAGACACAGCAGGCGGCTGAAATATCTCTGATGAAACCATTGTACACTTACTGACCAGCACTGCCAGACCTAGCAGACCCCCCCCACCCTCCACCATAACCATCAGTGCTTTAGCACAGGGGTGTCAAACATACGGCCCATGGGCCAGAGCCGGCCCACCAAAGGGTCCATTGCAGCCCACTAGATGACTAGAGTCAAGTTAAACAATGTGTTGCCTGCTTCAGAGGCTTCCCCACTCTGACCAGAATACAGTTCTCTGATAAAACAATGAATACTTACTGTGACCATGTTGAAAGATATTGAACATTTTGCAAAATATTCTCAATCAGCAGCTTCAGATCAAAAGAATCTGTATCAGGAAATGTGTGGATAAATGCACATGTAATGACAGTGAGAAGTAGACTGACTGAACGTGGAAAAACTGAGACATACTTTTGAAATCGCATTTATTTTTCTTAAGACATCTCAGGCTGTTCATCTGTTATGTAAAAGGAAGAACATCTACAGAATGTACTTGTAATTATTTAAAACATTGGAGCTGATGATACTACTAGGTTATTGTGCGATGGCTTTATTGGTTCGACCCATCTGAGATTAAATTGGGCTTGTGTTCTGACTGTGGAGTCGGTGGAGACCAAAACAAAGCTACAAGTAGAGTGAACATCAGACTTGTCAGCTGTACACAAGCACTCCAAATGAATGCTAATGTTGCTCTGTGTCTGCTCTAGGGCTGCCCCCTTAATAGTCGACCAAACGTTAGTCAACCAGAAAGGTCATTAGCTGGCAAGATTTCATTGGTTGCTTAGTCGCAGGAAAAAAAACAACAACATGAAACTCTATTAGGAGCTGTGTCTTGTCAGAATAAATCAAAACCTATATGACTGGATCATGTGGGAATTTAATTTGAAAGGACAGACACAGGAAGTGTCCACGCTCAGCAGTCAGACAGGAGTCTTGTAATTTCCAGGGCTGGTACCTGCGGTTATTCCACAGGCTAGTTAATAACATGTCGGGCAGGAAATCCAAAGTGTGGGATCATTTTGAGAAGGTGAAGGACGAACCCAAGGTGATATGTAAACTCATCTTCATTGGTCGACTACAAACATGACGTATCATCTGAAACATGGAAGTAGCTACATGCCCATTAGCCCACAGCGTCATTAACAGGCGGCTCGCTCAGTGTGTGACGTGCACTTGTAGATAAAATATAGGCCTATATTAATGAAGGTTCATTAGTACGGTTTTGTATTTCTCTGTAATGTAGCACAGTGTTAACAATGTTACTGATACTATTCTTTCTCACACCTTCAACTCAAACCATAAACGGAACAAATGATTGTTGCCGTAAAGAATGTGGACTGGATGTAACTGGTGGATATCTAATTTTTGAATAAAACATTTTGAATATCAAGTCATGAAAAGAAGACAAATCGGGGGAGTTGTGTTGAGATGAGACTAACAAAGCCATCTGTGGCTGGTGATTCAGGAGACCAATAATTCTTGCTTCTCCTACAAGAAAAGTTGCATGTAAAAAAAGCAGCCAAACAGGCTCAGCTGGGAGGTCGCGGCTGGTGAGCGGGTGGTGGTTGTCAGGCTGTGAGGCCGTGCCTGCCCACCATGGGGGTGTTTGGAGGGCCACCTGTCTAGAGAGGCCCAGGCATGTAGAGGCCCAGCAGTGCTATATGAAAGCAGATATGGGTCAACAGGTGTGTGCGCATGTGCATGTGTGTGTGTGTGTGTGTGTGTGTGTGTACTGCATCAACTAAGATTGTGACAAACAATGTCAGCAGCAGCTGATGCCAGCCACTCTGTCAGGAGTTGTCCCTAAATAGCTGAGGCCAGCAGTTGTCTGGAGGACAGTTGTTGCAGCTCCTCGCACTCCCCCGCACCTCTTTACCGTAGAATATTTGACATTCCCATTTTTGGTCTTTAAGCGTAAAATAGACTGTTCCACTTTATTCTGATTGGCTTAGTCCGGCTCAAACCATCATAAAACACCTAATAAACACACACCTGTGATCCCACTAGAGTCAAGTAATAATGTGCTACCAAAAAAAAACTCATACAGGAATCGAAAGGGAGTTGCTTGGAAGGATTACATTCAGTTTGTGTCATAGAATTATTGTTGGCTTATGAAAAAAGGATTTACATGATTGTTGTGTGTAGGCAGTTTGGTATGAACGCAGGTCTGCTAAGGTCAGAGTAACAACAGCTATTCATGTTGAAAATCACTGTTAAGCCCTCTCATTACTTAAGTATTGATTTGGTTTCCATGGCTTCCTGGTGGGAAATGCAGCAGTGATAAAAGTCCTCATCTTAAATGACCACACAGTAGTCGGGGCTCTGTTTTCAGGGTCCTCTGCATCCCCTTATCCCCAACTCAGAAAACGTGTTTTCTACGCTGCCTTTCACAACAGCAACAGATACAGTACGCCCTTTGACCCCTTCTCTGTTTGGTCCGAACAAGGCGACATCACCCCATGGGATAATAAATCAACCAGAGGCCAGGAGGTTAGATTGACCCCTCGTGACCTTTGGCCTTTACGAGATTTCCCTCAGCCATATGTCTGTGGCTCACCGTGCCCCCATCCCTCCCCGCAGCCAGAGGAAAGCTCAGCATCCAAGAGCAACAGCGAGAACCGGCACCGTTCAGATCCAAAGATACGTTTCACTGCTCAGTTTCACATCCTGGGACCAGCCAGCCATAGAAACCCCACCCAGGGCTGGCTATGCTAAGTGAGACTGCTGCTAATGCGTTGTTACGGCTGCTGCAGATTTTAGCAGAGGTCCGGGCACGCTTTGAGGGGGGGTACGAGGTGCTGTAGAGCGGGCAAAGGAAAGCTGGGGGCTTCTTATATAGGTCAAATTATTGGGGACTTTTCCCCCAGACAGGGAATGAATTCCTGGCTAGGAACTGGAAAGACTTCAGTGGTGCGCTGGGGTTTGGCCCGCCGAGGCAGAATGTTAGGCATGGTGGACAGCTGCACCACGGAGCTACTGTAACACAGAGAGGGGGGCTGTTATTTCAAAACAACACAGAAGTGATATACTGTACACGCTTTAAATGTCAGTCTGGTGTTATGTATAGATTTCTATAAGTATTTTTAATAAGAAAAGGGAAGTGAAAACAGAACATGAACGTAAGGCCTAAGGATTACTAGAAAAACTTGTCATGCAGTTCTGCGCAGTTTCACTATTACACACAACACAAATTCTCAGAAGTGAAGGAAGAATGGGGTTTCAGAGATGATGACGAGATATAGTAGGCGCTGATTTCTAGCAACCATCAACTGCTATCGATATCCTGATCAACCTCTGTCTCGTCTGTTATTTACAGTAGTGTGTTATTGACTGAATGAGGAGAGTAATAGGTCCTATGTGTGTGAAGCAAATAAGTGTCTTTAGATTTTATACCTGCAAAAAAAACAAAATCCCCAAACAGCAACACCGTCATTTGCAGTGAGTGAAAATTGAAAACAGAGTGAAAAATTGAATATTGGGAACCCAATGGACCACATCCACGGCTGTCCAGAGGCAGAGGTAGGTTTCATATGGTGAAGAGTCTGCTTTTCTCATCAAGCCCTGTGTTGGAGAACATGTTCACTCATTCTTATGGCAGGAATCTTTTCAACACCAGAACTGACTACCCTGCAGCGCGGAGGCCCCGGGAGCCTCCTGATGAGGGCAGCAGAAGCAGGACAAAAAAAAACAAAACAAAAAGACAAGTTAGAGAGATGTCTGGGTATATTCATATGAATTGTGGACTGCTTTATTGCTCATGAAAAGTGGAAAATTGATGCATCTCTGGTACTGATTTCCATTCAGTGTCGTTTTAACTGACAGTGTTCCCCTGTCATTGGTTAACACAGGGGGTTCTCAGAGTTTTGATGACTGAGTACCAGTTTCAGGAGCCAGTATGTGATTGAGGGCTGCACACACATAAAACAAAATATCTTTTTCATCACATTTCCACATTTCCGCTAACGGCACTAACATTGATGACAAGACGTAAATCCCAACACTTATGAGGTGCCACTAGTTGCTATGTACTGTACTTTTTTATGACATTTTTTATGGCTAACTACACTATGACTTTTTTTTTTTCTACATTTTTATCATATACTGTATTATGATTTTTATCAATCATGAAATTAATTTAAATAAAATTACTAAGGCGGACAATACTACACAATGATGTTTTTTATTACATTTTTATGGCAAACTGTACTGTGACTTTTTTTGTGACATTTTCAATATACTATAAGATATTTATGAATTATTTCTGTGGCATACTATATTATGACTTCTTATGGCATTCTTTAGTATAACATTTGTATGGCAAACTATACCATACATTTTTTTTATAACATTTTCACGGTATACTAAGCTGCACTGTCCATAGCATTTTACAGCACACTATATAATTACATTTTTTCAGCTTTTGTTTTATGGTATACTGTAAATTACATTATGTAATGTTTTACATCATGCTATATTATGACATTTTTATTACATTTTTTATCACAATAGTCGTAATTAGAAATATAATATTAATATTTCATTAATGTTGTTGTA
>NC_065525.1:37112698-37134060 GCF_006386435.1 Epinephelus moara | reverse complement strand
TTTTTCATGATTTTTAATGACATACTATACTATGCCTTTTTTTCATTATTTTCGATGACATACTATACTATGACATTTTTTCATGATTTTTAATGACATACTATACTATGACATGTTTTCATGATTTCGGACGACATACTATACTATGACGTTTTTTCGTGATTTTTAATCACATACTATATACTATGACGTTTTTTCATGATTTTTAATGACATACTGTACTATGACATTTTTTCATGATTTTTAATGACATACTGTACTATGACATTTTTTCGTGATTTTTAATGGCATACTATATACTATGACTTTTTTTTCATGATTTTTAATGACAAGCTATACTATGATATTTTTTCATGATTTCGGACGACATACTATACTATGACGTTTTTTCATGATTTTTAATGACATACTGTACTATGACATTTTTTCGTGATTTTTAATGACATACTACTATGACATTTTTTTCATGATTTTTAATGACAAGCTATAATATGACATTTTTTCATGATTTCAGACGACATACTATACTGTGACGTTTTTTCATGATTTTTGACGACATAACATTTTTTCATGATTTTTAATGACATACTATACTATGACTTTTTTTCATGATTTTTAATGACATGCTATACTATGACTTTTTTTTATTATTTTCGATGACATACTATACTATGACATTTTTTCATGATTTCTGACAACATACTATACTATGCCGTTTTTTCATGATTTTTGACGAAATACTATACTGTGACGTTTTTTTCATGATTTTTGACAATATACTATACTGTGACGTTTTTTCATGATTTTTGACAACATACTATATTGTGACGTTTTTTCATGATTTTTGACGAGATACTATACTATGATGTTTTTTAAAGATTTTTGAGGACGTACTATATTATGACGTTTTTATCATTTTTTTTCATAATGGCACACTAGACATGTCATGTCATGCCACTTCATGGCATAGTATAATATGACATTTTTAATGGCACACTATATTATCACTTTTTTTTAATGGCATAGTATTGTAAGACATTAGTTTTTCTATTTTACGTTTTTATAGTTCACGGCATACTATACTTTTACATTTCTATCAAATAAATACACTAGCCTTTTTTTAATGCATATTTTTTGTGTCTTTTTACGGAATGCAACACTATGACATTTTCTTTGCAAACTATACTATGTCACTTTGTTATTAAATTTTATTGGCTTTCTCTACTATGACATTCTTCTTGCCATTTTTAGACATACTATACTATGACATTTTATAGAATATTACTTTATGACATTTTTATGAATTTTTTATTTTTACATTTATTTTACATTTGCCATTCTAACGCATGTTATAATGTGACCATTTTGTGCTTAATTTAGTGATACAATTTTTATGACATTTTACAACACATTATTCTATGGCATTTTTTGACATAATATGAATACTGGCATATTTTTTCATGACATCATTATGGCATACTATGACATGATTTTATGACCTTTCTATGAAATACTATACTATGACATCTTCCTGGCATTTTTCATGACGTTTTATATTATGACATGTTTTTATGGGATTGTTTATTACATACTACACTAATAATTTATTAGTGACATTTTTATGGCATACTATACCATGACACTTTTAGGGTTCCTTTCCAAATTCAGGGGTTTCACAAAATGTTTTTGAGGGCCACTATTTGCCCGGGGGCTGCACTTTGAGAAACTATGGTTTTGACATTGTGGCTGGCCGGCTTGTTTGATGGGATGTAATTTGATGTACACTGTGGTCAGTCTTGTAAAATGTATTTTGACTGAATGGAATTATTGCCACATACACTTCTGCAAATGGTACAAAAAGTTGCATCATATGGAAATATTTAGTTTCTCATCAAATTCACATCACATCCTGACACACCCGTTCTGTCAAGATTATTTGTGTGGAAAAGCTCTTCTGCCAGTTTACACACAGTCACAGTATATTATGCATAAGGTTATATTACACAAATTATGTTAGAGAAGAAGCACATGTGGTCATACATTAGTTAAAATGGATATTCCGTGGTGTGCAGATATAAGTTTCCACAGGACTTAAACACAACACACTTACAAACACAATTTGACTTGAATTTAAGCCCTCTCTCCACTGCAGTGAACTGCTATGTATTGCTACTGTTACACACACACACATGTGCACACAAAATCCTCTCTTGCCAATGAAATTATTTATCCAGTGACTTCTTCCACTCTTCTCCCATGATTGTATGTCAGAGCCTTGCCTTAACAGGTCTGATTATTCAGGGTATGTATTCATTAATTTATTTCAATGCTGAAAGTAATGGTCAATCCTTGAGCCTGCCAACAAAAACTTAATTCACGAAAGTGATGCTATTTAATTAATTAAGTCATTTATTATGCAGATTTCAAACATAGGCTGATTCCAGCTTCACAAATGTGCAGATTTTCTGCTTTTCTCAGTTTTACACCATCGTACGAGACCTTTGAATTTTGTCTGACAAGAGTAGCACTTACAAGATGTCACCTTGAGCCATGGGAACTTGTGATAGGCAACAGTTTTGGATGTTTTATTGACTAAATGCCTAATTAGGAAAAAGAAATGAGTAAAAACATTCTTAATCTATAGTGAAAAATCATTAGTTGCAGTTATTATCTATGGATTGTGACTCTTTATTTAAATTAGTAGTCTCACTGAGATCAAAATCCCCTTTTCAAGAGAGCCCTTTGCATTGGAGAACATATGAGCAACAACAAACACAATTTACACACACAGAGTAGTGTTTACATGACACTAGTGGTTCCCAACTGGTGGGTCACGGTCCAAAAGTGGGTCGTGGGGCCATTCTGAATGGACCGCAAGTGACTCAAGTTTTTAGAAAAATCACTTAATTTCTAAGTACAGTACATTTCCAGCACAGAGCTTTCATTTTGAAGTGCCGTTTTCAGCTGTAGAGTGAGTGATTAACAGACAGCTGCTCGACACAGACAGCAAACTAGCTTAACAACATGGCCAAATGCAAGCATGACACTGAATGTATTAAACTGTGTGACCTCAAACGAATGACTAAGGAGAAATCTGGACCCTGTGGCTGAACCAGTTGGGACCCACTGCTCTACACTACATTACACACAGCAATAACAAGCGGCATTCAAAGTGTTTGAGTATGGTGTTTTAAAATCTTCAAAAGAAATGAGAGATTTTAATCTCAGAACTTTTTGGACTCACTCCATTTATGAGGAGCAGTATTTGAATCCAGCTTTGTTTGAAGACGCAGTACAGACAAAGTTCAATTATATGTGACCTAATATTGCAGTGACCTTATTTAGATGTGATCAGAGAGCAGAGATAGTTGAGCAAGTTTTGCAGGACAGCTTTATAGATAAATAACATACAGTGCAATGCCCTTCTGTAAAGTAAAGATGATTATTTCTTTGTGACATTTAATGAAAGAGAATATCACAGTGAGACTGACAATACACCAAGAAACTAAGAGGTCTATCTGCTCTCCACAGATGTTTCAGCTGGGAGCTCTGCCTCTATTTCTCGGCCAAATGCATCCATGAGCATTCCTGATGGGATTACTGGGCCAGGTACCATCCGCTGGTCAGGAGAGATAAAGAGAGAATGAGTCGGAGTGAGCGTGCAGCACAGCCTGCTTGTTTTCACGTCTCGCACTGCGTGCTTGAGCAGATTTGCCTTGATAAAAGATAAAGGCTCTTTGATAGGCTGCAGGTGCGCTGCTTTAATGAGCATTACCACCCCCAGCCCCCCCGAGCCCCTCCCCCTCCCCCCCTTCTTTCTTCACTGCGAAAACGCACCACATCTGCACATCTGTCATTTGATGCTCTGCAGCATCTCCCTAACCTCTCCTCCCCCCTCCTCCCTGCCTGTCACTCATCCCCAGACTCTCTCACACGCTCCGCACAACGCACACATTTGAGGAACCAGAGTGACGTCAGAGATCGGACGCTCAATGAAATACTTTTCCTGTATTGATACAGCTTTCCTGGCTCGCTGTATCCAATTGAGCTGTCCAAAAAAACATCCAAACCCCACCCACTCGGGGCATTCCAGGCAGGCTAAAACAAACGAAACAGAGAAATGGGGGAAAAAAATACAGTAACTCAGATGTAATTTAGTCTCCTCAAAGCCTGTAAGAAGGAAAGAAACACAGGGAGAGAGACACAGACAGAGAGAGGGATGTTAGGTGTTTGTTTGTGGGCACTTGCTTTCCCCTCATTCACTGCCTGAGGTGCCAAGGGAATATCTCGATGACGTGGGTTGCGGCCTGGGCAGGAAACATGGGGAGGAACTTGTGACTTTATATTAAGTGCTGGGGCGGTTAACAGGAAAAGATAACCTGTTTCTGTTGATATAGCAAGGAAGTGTGATTCTTGGCACATGTGAGATGTCGCAGAGAGAAACAGGCCCACGGTGCCTTCCACGTCCCTGACTGACTGGCTCACTGGAATTTCCTCGAGTCCACTGTGGTTTTGTTTGGGTGGCTGCAATGGAGTATGGGAGTGTTACAGGAATGCTTTCAGGGGGCGTTCGTTGCCGTAATAGAAGAGGTGTTTCTCATGCAAGGAGAGACAATGTTGCATCACAGCGGCCGGCCACACAGTGTGGTCTTATCAATGAATAACTGACCTTGTTATCTGCAGGCATGGCTGTGATGCTCGCAAATAAACAGTCTAGTTTGAGCAGACATACTCGAAAGGGAGTTCAGCAATGAGTCAGTGCAGGTGAACATAACATGGGATGATAAGGTATTATCTGTAGAGGGGTTGCAGGACAGAAACTGACAAGCAAGCTCAAAACTTCCATTTAAATACGTAACTCATAAAGATTTTTTCACACTGTGTGTAATTCCTACATCAGTGTTGTGACAAAACCTCCCACTGCCTGAAGAAATAAGAAAACGTCCATGTTTTACATGAGCAATAACAGGTTGCTGACACCACTCACATTACTCACATTGCCTGTGCCCACTGTGCTGCACAAATAAAAAACATGGCTTTGATAAAATGCTGCAACAACTGCAGGGGATTGAACTCTGCAGCCACTCAGTCACACACACACACACACACACACACACACACACACACACACACACACACACACACACACTTTCCCACTTACTGCAACCACAATATGTCTCAATTTAATTTTTGTTTTCTAAACATCCTTAATTTGGTTGTAAAAAAAATCACAATAATTGTTATAATTAAATTAAAAAATACTACATTTAAAAGCAAAGTTGCAAGTATGTTTTTATCATTGGAAAAAAGATTTAGAAAATTATTTCGACATAGTTAACACTGCATTATACTGAGTATCACAGACTGGCTGAAACACACACTTCCTCCTTGTCTGGCTCCGTCAAATCAATCAGTCAACCAAACAGACACCCAGTCAACCATTCAATCAGTAAGTCAGCCAGCGAGACACCTAGTCAAGCAGTCAGTCAGTCAGTCAGTCAGTCAGTCAGTCAGACACCCAGTCAGTCAGTCTGCTGTTTGGGCAGGGTGGAGGCTCGTAGACGGGCTCTTTGTCTGAGCAGAGAAGCCCCAGACACAACAGTGGCCGGCCCCGGCCCCTCACAATGGCCCTCCACACAAAAGCCCACACACTGGGACAATGGGCAGGGCTCAGGGTGGGGGTGGACGGCTGAGCTGAGGTTACCCACCTGCACACTTCAGGACCGGACCCCCCCTGTCCCCACCACCACCCCACCCTCCTCCTCTTCCTCCACCTCATCTTCCCCTCTCCCCACCCATCCAGCTTTACAGAGCTGCTGCAGGTGTCTTCCTGTGTTGGTGTGACAGGGAGGAAGCAGGGAGATGCCGTGTGGTGAAAGCATTAATTTGGGTTTTTACAGCAGAAGATGTGCCGTGACAGAAACCGAGACGTGTGTAGTGAAATTACTTCAGGTCAAAGAGCGTCTAGCTGCTGTTGTCACACATCACTCACAGTGACAAGAATTCTTTATGTGACAGAAAATAAAAATTATAAAAAAATATTACGTTTTCCATTAGAGGAAATATGGATTTGTTTTGAAGCAACTGAGGTATTGTTTCTATTTTCTTTTCAGTTTTAAACTATATATAACAAAATGTAAATATTAGAAAAAAATATTTAAAAAATATTAGTGAAAATTTATATAAAATATCTCAAATCAATGATATAAGAAGATATTTTTAAATCCTAATTTGCCATTTTTAAATTGAAATAGGAGGTAAAAAAATACACTTCCTAAACTGAGTGCAGTGTCACCACTTAACACTGCACAATTTATAATACTTTTTCCCCCAAATATCTAACATTAAATATAAAACCTGTTTTAGTAGCAGGAAGAATTTAAGATGAAAAGATAATTGAAAACACACCACACAAGACTCATAAGTGAAAGCACAGTCACTCTTGCTCTTCTCCCACACACTCACATGCTTACACACACTCATATCCACACACACACACTCAAACTGAAACACAGAAGCTACTGAGGCCAGTCAAATAGTAAAAAAAAATAAAATTATAATTTAAGTTGCCGTATTTTACCTTATAGCTGAGGATCGTACTCTGAGCTCAAAGCGCTTATTTTTTTCCATGAAAGCCATTCCCATGATAAGTTAGTGAACGTTACTGGCTGCAACAAGTGGTCTGCTTCCCCCACTCTGCGTTTCATTGGATGACCAGAGTGTCAATCATCAACCGGCTCAGGACGCTGGTGGATTCATATTGGGAGTGTCACTGCATTGTATCAGGATGGGTGCATGCACAGAGATACACTCACACAGCTGCTGCAAACACTGCACCTCCACAAGTGTGTTTTGGATTTTTATAGACACAGAAAAATTTGCAGTTATCTTTTTTAGGGTTATTTTGGCAAATGTGAAGGTTTATAAGATAAAACTGAGCAATGTGTGTGTGTGTGTGTGTGTGTGTGTGTGTGTGTGTGATGGTGAAATTACACCAAGTGTAAAAAAAAAAGCAACCACAAGTCAAATAAGATTTGATTTTCTCTTTTAATTGATTGCAACACATTTTATAACCACACATTACAAAATGCACATCAAATATTTTATCAGGCTCAGTTTGCAACCTTATTGATAAGAAAAAAAAAACTACCAAAAAATATGCTTTTACAAAATAAGACAATTATAATAAAGTAAATGCCACTTTGGATAACCGTAATCAAAAAAACCCATTTTTTTATTCTACATAAAAAAAATTGACATAAATAAGTTAGTATAATTTCTCAGTGTTTTTACAAAATTATGTACAAAGGTACATTGCAAAGATTTACACAAATACACAGGCATGGTGACTGCATTTCTGAGACTAGCTGTTCTCGCTCTCCGTCCAGGTGTACACTGGTCTCTTTGAATATAACCCACACTTTAGGGCCAATACAGGGAAGCTTTTAGATGCTCACATTTTGCATCCTCAGCAGGCTAACAACATTGGTGAAACAAGTACAAACATAAATGGAAATTTAAAGTCTAGGTTATCACAAGAAAATGTGAAGTCAATTAAGGAGCGCAGGCGGTGCTGGCAACCGTACTGAAGCAACCATGTATTTGGTATTGTAGGACATTCAACCCCCTTTCAGAAAAAACCTCTGTGAGGAGCGTTGAGGCTGATGAAACAAAAAGGAAAATAGATGACTTTACAACACGACCTGTGCAGTTTGTATGGTCTTTGTCCTTCAATATCTGAGTACCTCACAACTCCAAATCTAAACACACCTTTACAATGTGGCTGAGGTGTGCAGGAGAACTTGAGAAAAAAAATACAAATCATATTCCAGGATTCAGCTGATGCTAAAAGCACCTATCACAAAATAAATATCGGGTGATGTAACGGAAGTCCTAAGAGAAATATTACATTTTTTTCCTGTGTTGATTTCCTGCAAAAATGGATCTTATAGGAGAACCTGCACTTGGTGACACAGAGGAAGGTAAAATAAAAAACATAAACAGATGAGCTACATTTGTACCGTTCTTCACTGCAGAGTTAGGAAGGTGACGGAGTGAAGATACACTGTTAAGAAACTCTAAGGAGCCATGATTTTTGTTTTAAATGTAGCAATTAGGGACCGTGTCAAAGTCACACTGCTTTTCAGAAAATAAAATAATTAAAAAAAGGAAAAGAACAGCATTTTGGAAACATGTATCAAACTACACTGCAATTCTTCAAGTCAAATCAAAATTCACACCTTTTTACATAAAAGGATTTGTGTTCAAATCATAATGTTTTTCTTATGTGCTACATATGGAGAGAAATATAATATAATATGTATATTTATTTACACACAGGTAGTAAAAAAAAAGGAGCAAAAAAGGAAATCAAACCTAATTGCACACTGCTACATCGACTGCTTTTAGAGGCAGTAACTTTTTTTTTTTTTTTTTTTTTTTTTTTTTAAATTGAGTGCCACAACTTTAGTGTTTCTATTCAGTGCTTCAACAGCGTCCTCCCCCGTCTTCAGGAGAGCTGATATGTTTCTGATGCTGTGTAGTTCCTCTTCCAAAAATAAAAAATAAAAAAATCGGCCAACACTGAGGTTTCCCACGTAAAAGGGGAAATACATCTTCGACTCTGTGAGGGGGAAAATTAGATGGAAGGGGAGAGAGAAAAAAACAAAATAAGAGGCTGAATGTTTGAGACGAACTTTTGACACTGAGCTTCATGCATCACTTGCAGGACAGTTTTGCTGTGTAGTTTTTAGTTAAAAACAGAAAATATATCCTCTTGCACCCTCACAAAGAGAGGGAGGGTTAACTTGAATGCACAAAGTATTTATGGACAGTGTGAAAAACGTAAATGCACTGCAATTTCCACTGTTATTGAGCTGCTGCAAGAATTGTTTGCTCGCTCATTTTTAAAAACTGTGCAAAATGTTACAGGTGCAAAAATAGCAGAAGGTGTGATTTTACATCAGTGCTTGATCTAGCATGAATTTCACACTTGTAATAATTTATAGAAATTTTTAGAAGGTGGCTACCACAGGGAAACAACAACAACAAGCACGCATGCAAACAAAATGTGATATTTGTCACAGAAATATAAAGTCAGGTTTCTTCCTCGTCAAAAAACACAATGTTTTGCACATGTAGTTCCCTAAACTGACTTCACCCTTTTCCACAAATTAAAAAATACACTAAAAAGTCAGGTTTAGGTAAGTTTAAGTGTCTTTCTTCTTCTGCAGCTTTGACAGTTCACATCCTGCCACGACAATGCAGATTTCATGCCTATTCTCCCTCGGCCGTGGCCAACAAGCGCACTTGATTTCAGAGCTGCACGGCTTCTCTGCACACTCTCCGCCGGCAGAGACAGATGTGTGTGTTGTAACATTAGTGTGCAAAGTGTGTGCAGCGCGCGCGCGCACACACACACACACACACACACACACACACACACACACAGAGGGAGAGAGACCAGCCCCTTCCCGTCCCTGCTCTGCTCTGCTCTGCTCTGCTCTGCTGTGCTGTGAGGGCAGTGGCTGCTGACGTGTTACTACTACACTGTTGTTCAGCACACTTGTTGTTTACAGTTTAGTCGGAAACTCGGGCTCACCGTGGCAGGCAGGCAGGAGGCGGTTGTAGTACAAAAAAAAAAAAAAAAAAAAAAAAGGTGTAAATGTGCAGCCACGTTTTTGTCTGGGGTTACTCACAAGTGCTCTCGCGATCGATCACAGTGGATCGAAACAGGTTTGGGTGCAAAAGCACGACTGAAAGCTTGGGTGCAGTCACCCTGCTGCGGTGAGCACTTTTACTCACTATTACTCACTATTACTACTAAATGAATGAAGCCTGACAGACAGCACTGAGGACGTGCACACACGAAGGGGAGTGTTTTGCTTGTCAAAGCTGCACAGCTGTTTGAAATCCGAATTAAAATGTGTTTGCGCTGCAAAATGGATTGCGTTACAGATACTAGTATAACAACACAATAAAACTTGCTTTTAAAAATTGCATTGTTGTTTTATTCAGGTGTCTTTTGCGGGTGAACAACAGCTGGAAGAGGTCTGACTCCTCTACACTGACCCTCACTGTGCAGAAGCCCATTTACAAAATATAATTTCTAAAAAGTTGCATGCACGTTTTTTAATCTTACCGTTTCACGTTTGCCTCTTGGGACTGGTCTTTCTGGGTGTGTGTTCTGTGGAGTGGCCCAGGCTTGGACAAGTGACCTCCTCTGAGCTGGTGTGTGACCTCTTATTTTGGGCCGAGGGGTCTGCAAAGGCAAAGTGGAGCAGCAGTCAGTAAAAACCACTGAGAAGTAGATATTTAATTAACTGCAGTGCATGTGTGCACACCCTTTAAGATGCACTGTTTTATTATAATCCGATTTTAGATGTTAAAATTTATTTGCAGTGCACTTGGCTGTTATAAGCACACCAGCACTGTGGTGACTGTGGATGCCTGCTGCACAGAAACACCAGTGGAGTTACAATTATTCAGTTGCAGATGTAGTACCGTGACATGCAGGTCTTTTCCTCAGCCCGGTGCACTGCTCCGTGCACTCCATCTGCCCGTCCGCCCTGTCGGTGTCTTCGCTCGCAGCCACAACAACACAATTATGATTCCCATTTAGATCCACATTGTTATTCCCAGCGGAGCAGACGCCCTTCTCCCTCCGCGGCTGCCTGTTGTAGAAGCTCGGGACGTTTCTACAATCCACTAATTCCCACTCCAGCCTGCCGTGAGCCAGCGGCGTGTGACTGGCGAAGTCGAAGTCCCACTTGGCGGAGGCAGCCTCTTCCATCTCCCGCAAGTGTCCCTTTAAATCCCTCTTTAACTCTTCGTGGTCCACCGAGCCGAAGAGGTTCCTGCAAGCTGACGGCTTCGGGTGCTCCGACACCCGGGAGTCCGTCCGCTCCAGAGTCGGGCTCCCGTTTGATAGTCGAACATCTGACATTTTCCCCCCGAAGAAAGGCGAGAATTTTTCAAACAGCCGGCAGCGTCCAGTTTTCTACGAGAAAAAACACACCGCTCAAAAACAACGGGTATCTCCTCGTCGCTGAGCTAAGATCCAAAACAAGCGTAACAACGACTTATGCCATGCAGACGTCGGGCTGGAGACGGTAACGGCCGCGGTGTCGTGAAGATGGAGGTCGTCTCCGCGGATCATGAAAACAAAGTGCCCGGGAAGTGAAGCCGCTCTGTCAGTCTGGTCCCGTAGTGAGAGCAACGGCGGACAAACCTTCTCAGTACCCAATATGGCGATTGAGAGATGTACTTGGGATTGAGAGTAGAGCCTGACTACGGGGGGAGGAAAAAATGATTGACACACAGAGCTATTTAAATGCGGAGGAGCGCGCTGATTGGTCGAAGCGCTTGAGCCCGCCTACTTTTCTTAAGGTGGACCGGAGGAGTTGCAGCAGGCTTGCAACATCCAGCACGTCTGCACCCAAAACCTCAAATTCTTCAAATTTAAGACTGTTTTGACAAGGAAAATATTAAAAATCAAAACCATAACTGTAATTTGCATGCCCTCAAATTAATTAAAACACATTGTAACTATTTGTCTTTCTAAAATAAACACAAATGCTGCATTGGAATTTTTGTTCCCATGATTTAGATGTTTTTTAGATTTATTTTATTTATAAGGACAACTCACATTAATTAAGACTTATGTAAATGTGTCATTTGTTAGCCATTTTCAACTGCAGCCCCATGCCAAGATGCTTTGAAATCAATAAAAGGATTAAAAAAAAAAAAAATCACAGGACAATTCCCAGGACGCTGCCTCGTTAATTTCTTTACATGTGTTTTACATTTTAGCTACCAAATTACAAAAAAAGAGAGATTACTTTGCATTAAAATCTAAATATTAAATGGTAGGCATGTCTATTGCACTTTTAAAAACATGCATCTTAATATCAAAAACTACACAAAACCCTAGGGTAGAGTTTGAGATGGTTTTGAATTTAAATCACCTATTTACCTTTCATATATTTAATTTAAAAAAAAAAAATCTGAGCCACATACACCTTCAACACATACACAAATAACAAATACATATTTGTGTGCAAAATAACATTAATAAAACAAATAAGCAGCTGCCAAAACAACATGCAGTAAGATTTGGAAAAAATAATCTGTGGGGGAAATTTACAATTATCTGTTAAAAGTGAAATTGCTTGTAAACATTCCACCTTAAAAGAGATAACATTTCTGAGAATACATAGGCTAATGCTTCAAGGTGTGGACCCTCTGTAGAAGTAGGTATATAACCCCTCCATCTAACTATGGCCAAAACATAAAAAAAATAAATTGTACATTGAGTACATGTGTGTCCTTATGACATGGTATTTCCACCAATTCTCTGGAGCTGAGAGGGGTAAGTCGAGGTCAGCACACCCCAGACCCTGTCCTCATCTCCACCGTCCCCCAGGAGAAAAAGAGAAGAACAGATGTATGAGGACGAGAGAGCTACGCACATCTCCACGCTCAGAAGTCTGTACATGCAAAAAAACAAAAAGCCAAAAAGAAAGAAACCAGCAGTGACAGGCAGAGGCCCTGCATGCTGAGAGTTAAATATAGTTATTTACACCACAGTGAAAACTTTGTGCTGGAGGGGAAAATCTAAAGCTAATCTTGAATAAATGTTCCCCTAATGGAAACACCAAATTTATAGAATCTAAAAATAAACTAAAAGCAAGATATGTCGATGCTGGAGTTGATCCAAAGCTTGTTCTTTTCTCCCTGGTACACTTTACACCTTCCACAGCTGAGGCAGAAACAACAGCCTCATTAGGACACATGTCGGCCTCGTGTTCACGTCAAATTGGAAAAACATGATCTGCTTAAAATAGAACTATAACCTGTTTGCGAGAAATGATGCAATTTAATTTTACAGGGAGCAATTATTTACCTATGGGGTCACAGCAGGGTGTGTGGTGCAGCTGTGGCGGCCTGCAGCACTGCAGCTATGACTGGGACAATGCTGCCCCCTAGTGTCCACTGTCCAACATCTCTGGGTACAAAGTCAGCAGGAAACAATCTTTATATCAAACTCTGTTTAATACCATAGCTTTACATAAACGTCACATCTGTACATATACATATTTATATGACAACTACAGGTAACCATTAAGGGTTTAGGCCACGCCCACAACCCAGTGTGTTCCAAAATATCAGTCCATCCTCGTCTCCTCACTGATCCTGCTGAGGTGTAGTCGCCTACCTTCCCAGTCAGTCCGTCACAGCTCAAACTGGTCCACTGTGAGAGCAGGCAGCCTCAGAGGCTGAGCCACTTGATGATGTAGAAGTTCCTCTTTCCCACTCTGAGCAAGGTGAGTCCATTCGATAGGATGTGGAGTTTGGGGATCAGAACCTGCTCCGGTTTGTCTGTCCGACTGTGGTTGATCCACACGGCTCCCTTCGAAACCATCTGATACCTGCACACAAACATTTTAAGTTAGTTTAGTACAAGGTTTCCTTCATTACCTGTCTGAAATAGTAGTTAAAGGGTTAAGTGTACCGATCGAATTATGTCAGTATTACTGAGCACTAACTCATGTTAAATCATTCTGTGCCAAATTTCAGTGCCAGAGAGTGAGTGAGAACGTCAGGTTTGGACAGGAGTGCCCTGAAGGCAGCCATAGAACTGTGTTGGCTTCCCAGCAAGCCGAAACTATCGCTTCAGCGCCAACAGTTTCACCATCTGGTCTATTTTCCTCATAACTGCTACTTGTTATTGTGTTTTTCAAATTACATATTCATTCTACATATTTATCAGCTGTAACACACAGACACACAAGCAGATAGGTAGACAGAGACTTAGCTCTACATGTGATCAGAAAAGAGCAGATGAGCAGAATGCAAGACGACGTCACTCCTGCAGCTTGTTCAAAAATTACATTTTTTGTTGTTAGAGATAAAGTAGGAAAACAGAAGGTACCATTAACAAATGCCAGGTACCGGGATCATATCGGATCAAATGTGAATAGAACCCAACCCTTCAGGCAGATATTCACTGACTCCAGCTTCTCATTAAGGACCTGCTGCTCCTTTCAGTTTTATATAATAGGAAATATAGAATTGTTGGTCCGATAAATCAAGCAATTTGAAAACATCACTATGGGTATCTGGAACTTTGTGTGAAGGAGTTCTTTTAATTTGTCTGACGTTTTATAGAAGAAATGGTTAATCTAAAAACAACTTACATAAATTAATAATGAAAGCAATCATTAGTCGCAGCTCTACACGAACATGCACTGAAAAGTAACATTAAAAAATGTGTGTGTGTGTTTTTGCCCAGATTAGTGCCACTGCTCCAATCCCTGGTTAAAGGGATTGTGCACCCAAAAATGAAAATTCAGCCATTATCTACTCACCCATATGCCGAGGGAGGCTCAGGTGAAGTTTTAGAGTCCTCACATCCCTTGCAGAGATCCANAGCCTCATTGTGGCCTGTAGCCAGGACACTTGGATCACTACGGACGAGCAGTATGGAGATATTTTGTGGTTTCAATTATGTGTTTCTGGACGTTTCAATCTCTAAAACTTCACCTGAGCCTCCCTCAGCATATGGGTGAGCAGATAATGGCTGAATTTTCATTTTTGGGCGCACTATCCCTTTAATACCACTGACGGTAAGGGGAAAATCTGTTTTCTTAGTTTGAGTGGACTGGCCCTTTAACGTTCATATAAGCACTCTGGGGTAATGTAGTTTAATTTCTTATCAAATATTGGTGATGTTTACCCTGGAGGAAGAATCCACCCAGAGGCACAAATCAGAGTTTGTGCAGCAAATTCAAAACGCTTTGTTGCTGCAGCTGTGAACAAAGCGCTGTGCTGCATGTTGTAGAATTCAACCAAAATCACCCCAAAATTAAAATTGAATTGATTTAAGATGACGTTTTCTCAACAGCACAATCTTTGGCTTCCATCCACAGTTAGCAGCGTATCCTCTAATGCAGATGTTAACCTTACTGACTGATGACATAACCAGGAGGACCTACCCTCTGGGACCCTCTGGGATGGCGTTGGCTTTGCGGCAGGCGTCTATCACGGTGGTACCTGGCTCCAAAAGCAGCTCATGGAAGGGGGCCTCCCTGAAGAGCTCCTGAAGCTCCTCATCACTCATTTCCTCCAAGGCCTGCACGCTGCTGTTGTACAGCGCGTTGGTACATCTGCAACAGTAATATATGATATGACTCTTCTTATCTGAAAAGGTTGATTATCCTTGCTACAAGGAGGTGAGAGGTTACTACAGAACAGTGACCAGTGGAGTTCCTTTCTCAGTTACACTCATTTATTCTTGAGCTGATTTAATTCCTGCTGCCTTTAACCCAAAAAACATAACATGCAAAGACTGTTATTATATTTAATAAAGGAGCATTAGATACCACATACAGTATGAACACATGCAGGATGTTCTGACCTCTTTGCACTCTCCAGGCCGTCTTTTCCGTGCACCAGTTTGGTCACCTCCGCGGCCAGTCGCTTATGTGCGAGGCGTTTACTTGGATCTGCTCTCTGCTGCTCCATCAGACTCTCCACCTCCGCCAGAGGCAGGAAGGTGAACAGCTTCAGGTACCTGTGAAAAGACCACACACAATACCTCAGCCTCCTACAGCGCACAGAATACCTACATCAAGAGCCAGATGAGGCAATGCGTGTACAAGCAACCATTTGTGAGATGCTTTCAGATGTTTTCACTGTTCATCACATCTTTATAATCACAACCGATCATCAGGCTTCATCTTCACGTACCCTTCTATGCTGGAGTCAGGCTGCCTGAGGAAGAACTGGTAGAGTTCAAAGGGAGACGTCTTGTCTCTGTTGAGCCACACTGCGTTGCCTGCTGTCTTCCCCAGCTTGTCCCCGACAGAGCTGGTCACCAGCGGGATGGTCAGGCCGTACACCTCCTCACCGCTCACTCTGCAGAGGAATCAGGTTTAATTAACCACGTGCTGCATGTCTGGAGTAGGTATCTTAAAACCTGTGAGTGGAATGCTCCACCACACTAGTGCTTTTTTAAATGCTTAGCCTAACCATAAGGTGTGGCAATAATTTAACATTCAGTGGACTCAAATGGGGATGATATAATCGTAATGGGGAACCAAGCCCATTTACAAAATTCATTCGTTATTCTTATGGTGTACGACAATCCTACAATATTCATCCATGTATCTCGTGAACGACTCTCTCCAAAATCCAAAAACTACGGTGCTAAAAGTCAAATCTGTGATGTCATCAATCAAGTATAAAGTCTGAAGCTATCCGTAAACAATGGATTAGGAAATATGTAACAGATGACACTGAGAGCACCAAGGAGAATGTTTGGGTCTGAATGACTGAAATATTAAACATCGTGCTAACAACAATCACATACAGGTAGACAACTGGCAACTGATTTGAATTATGGACATGAGGCAGCGTTTGCACAGCGCCGTTTCATTTTATGTTTGTGACACAGAGTTTTCTACTTGGAAGTTCATGTAAACAAACATTATGATTTGGTTTATATGGTACATTTTCTGTTTCAGAACTGAGAACACTACAATAGAATAAAGCTCACAAGAATCAGTTGCATAAAACACCTTAAGTTTTCTCCTTAAGTAGACACTTATGGCTTAATTTCTCCTTAGCCGAGGGACTTCCACAGCTGCCCAGAATCCCTTAAAAGATTTCCTAAATATTAACTCATTTCCTGCGTTGAAAGAGTTCTCACAGTGGTAAAAATTTCCATGGAGACTGTTTGTTTGCTTGGACTCGCTTGTGATGCCTGTTTTCGCCTCACAAAGAACATATGGCAGAAGAAAAGAAGACATGAAAACCATATTGGTCAGAGAAGGAAGAGATTATACTTCTGGAGGAATATAATCACAGAAAGCACAAACTACAGATTAAATTTGATCCCAGAATACCAGAAAACAGAAAATGTTTTTAAGAAGAAAGTGAAATCTAAAGTGTAAAATCAAAAGCGTATTCATCTGGTTCTTCTCAGGGTGTGTTAGTGTTTTTCATTTTCACCATAAACTCAATCATGTTGCAGTTAAGATGGAGTCAGAGGTACCTTAGGTTTTTTTTTTTTAAATCTTGCTTTGATTGTTAAGGTCCTTTATGCAACAGTCTCGGGATTCGTTAAGTTTAAGACCAAGCCAAGGAGAAAATACTTAATTCAACATTTTAAGGAAACCTTAAGGAGAAAACTTAAAAAGTGTTTTGTGCAACCCATTTTATTTTGAGGAAACTTTAAGGTAAATCTTAACTTAAGATGTTTTGTGCAACCAGCTGTGAGAAAGAGTGGCTCATGTTCACTAATATTAATTGAACTTCCCTAGGCCATGAAAATAACATGCTGGACTGTTGCATTTAGGAGGCATTTCCTACGGAAGTGTATTGCATTCACTTGACAAATAAAAACAGCCCTGTTTTTCTGAGTAATTTTTTCTCTGTTTTTCTGAGTAATTTTTTCTCTGTTTTTCAGGGTATTTTTTCTGTTTTTCAAGGTTTTTTTTCTGTTTTTCGAGGTATTTTTTTCTGTTTTTCGAGGGGTTTTTTTCTGTTTTTTGAGGTATTTTTTTCTGTTTTTCGAGGGGTTTTTTTCTGTTTTTCGAGGTATTTTTTTCTGTTTTTCGAGGGGTTTTTTTCTGTTTTTTGAGGTATTTTTTTCTGTTTTTCGAGGGGTTTTTTTCTGTTTTTCGAGGTATTTTTTTCTGTTTTTCGAGGGGTTTTTTTCTGTTTTTTGAGGTATTTTTTTCTGTTTTTCGAGGGGTTTTTTTCTGTTTTTCGAGGTATTTTTTTCTGTTTTTCGAGGGGTTTTTTTCTGTTTTTTGAGGTATTTTTTTCTGTTTTTCGAGGGGTTTTTTTCTGTTTTTCGAGGTATTTTTTTCTGTTTTTCGAGGGGTTTTTTTCTGTTTTTTGAGGTATTTTTTTCTGTTTTTCGAGGGGTTTTTTTCTGTTTTTCGAGGTATTTTTTTCTGTTTTTCGAGGGGTTTTTTTCTGTTTTTTGAGGTATTTTTTTCTGTTTTTCGAGGGGTTTTTTTCTGTTTTTCGAGGTATTTTTTTCTGTTTTTCGAGGGGTTTTTTTCTGTTTTTCGAGGTATTTTTTTCTGTTTTTCGAGGGGTTTTTTTCTGTTTTTTGAGGTATTTTTTTCTGTTTTTCGAGGGGTTTTTTTCTGTTTTTCGAGGTATTTTTTTCTGTTTTTCGAGGGGTTTTTTTTTCTGTTTTTCGAGGTATTTGTTCTGTTTTTCGAGGTATTTTTTTCTGTTTTTCGAGGGGGTTTTTTTCTGTTTTTTGTGTGTGTGTGTGTGGTATTTTTTTTTTCTGTTTTTTTTTTTTTGTGGTAATTTTTTTTTCCTGAACGAGGAGACGAGATACTTCAAAATCTCGCGAGAAGCTCCCACCTGGCACCTGCAAGTGAGCCCTGCATCCATGGTGACTCCTGCACATGGATGTATTTTGCATCAATTTCAACTACGGGATCAATAAGGGTAAGGCACGTAATTAGTTACACACAGGGTATGTTAATCTAGCTATGTTTTCCACTGCATCCTTCTAGTGTAGGCCTATCGCTCAATGTAACAGGTTAGGTTAGTAACAGGTTGTAACAACGTTACCTGACAAACATGTATGGTTATGATTTCAGTTGTCAGGTAACATTGTTACAACCTGTTACTAACCTAACCTGTTACATTGAGCAATAGGCCTACACTAGAAGGATGCAGTCGAAAACATAGCTAGATTAACATACCCTGTGTGTAACTAATTACGTGCCTTACCCTTATTGATCCCGTAGTTGAAATTGTCTAGGAGCAGGAGTCACCATGGATGCAGGGCTCACTTGCAGGTGCCAGGTGGGAGCTTCTCGCGAGATTTTGAAGTATCTCGTCTCCTCGTTCAGGAAAAAAATCACCACGAAAAACAGAAAAAATTATTTAAAAAACAGGGCTTTTTTTATTTGTCAAGCGAATGCAATACGCTTCCGTAGTATCCATTTAATGTTTCACAAAATTCTGTTTGAAGTCAAGCAACTTGTGATTAAATCCTGACACAAAGAGATGCTAGAGTTTTTGTTTTATATGTCAAGAGTTGTCTGATCTGCTTAATACTGGAACAAAATTCACTGTATTAAAGATCATAATCATAAATAGTGGATGTTGTATACATTTGCCATTTGTGATATATTAATATAAAACCATTCTCATTAATATAACAGTAGATACATAGATGACATTTTGTTGTGAGTAAACTGATGGACATCAAACTGCCCATCTTGCAGCTTTAGATTTGGTGTAGTTGGTAGAAATAAGCTTTTGCTGATTAAAAGCAGATTGAGTTCAGTTTTCAAACTACATTCACCTATAAAATGACAGTCTTCACCCCTTTTTTTTTTTTTGGAAGATTTAGGGGACATTTTAAATCACTAAGGCCTAAAATGGTGTCTTCTTGGTGGCTAGAATTTGACAGGTGTCTACAAAGGAGGAATCAATGCGCGTTTGCCAACTGTTGACACGTGTTTAAAAAGGAAGAATAAATGTTTGGTAGGTTGGTGTGTATGCCGAATTGAAGAGTGGCTTCTGAGAATTCACACACAACCTTTGGTTATATTTGTTGGTGTGTACAAAGTCACCAAGGATCACTTATATGTTAAATTGACAGATTTGTCATTGGGGTTCGGAACAATGCTCTCTGATGATACTAAACAGGAGACACTGCTGCTGTAATAACCTGCTGAACTGCATATAAACAGGATGGACATTTACTTGTGAATGTAATCATGGCCAGACATCAAATTGCCCAGCTGGTCGGTGCCCCCGAGCTGAATCTTGCAGCCGTATATTTGGTTGAGGTGGTGGAAGTCATACGCTTGGAACACCTGGTAGGTGAACTCTGTCAGGCTCATACCGTCTGCGCTCCTCAGCCTGGACTGCACGCTGTGGCGGCTGAGCATGGTGCCCATCCTGAAGTGCCTTCCGGCCTCCGACAGAAACGCCACCACGCCCCAGTCCTTGTACCAGCTCAGGTTGTTCAGTACCGTCACGGTGCCCAGCTTCCTGGAGCTGTCGTGAAACAGCAGCTCGTGGTTGGTGAAAATCCCCTGGATGCTCTCCTGGATGCTGCGGGTGTTTGCCTCCACGGCGTCCGCGGACATCCGCTCCCTCTCGTGTGTTTTGCCGCTCGGGTCTCCGATCTGCGCCGTGGCCCCTCCGAGTACAGCCAGGACATGGTGCCCGGCGCTTCGGAAGTGCAGCAGGCCGATGAGGGCGAGCAGGTTGCCCACATGGAGGCTGTCGGCCGTGGGGTCAAAGCCGCAGTACAGAGTCTGAGCACCGGACTGGAGCAGCTTGGGGAGCCGGTCCTGCGCTGCGTTCTCTGGGAAAGAGTCCTTCAGGATACCGCGTTTGTTGAGAGAAAACAGCAGTCCGCTATGTGCAGAGGAGGAACAGTGAAAGTTAGACCTGAGTGTGAGGTAAAGACCCGGTCGCCTGAGCAGAATACAGGATACATAGCGGCAGGACCTCACCATGGAGGCAGCCATGTTGGACAATGTGACAAGAACACGGAGGAGGAGGAGCTGAGGAAACCGGGGAGTTTGTAGGAGTATAGCGCCCCTAGTGCACTGGTTCCCAAGCACAGATTAAAAAGGAGGGATGGTCAAAGAGGTCACCGGCCCTGGGACCCCAGCTCCAAAAACTCCAGGCTTACTGTATTAGCCACACGGAACCCCCCTGGGCACCCTGCACAACCATTTTTTCTGTGCACTGTACAAATAAATAATGGGGCGCCTGCTCTATCCACTAAGTCACCCATGCCCCAAAGTTGATATTTTCTAAAGAGAGAAGCAGATGATTCTCATTTTTTGCAAAGCGAGTCACATTCAAAAATTTCCTTCCTTCCTTCCAAATCAAAATACATATTTTTACTCTTACCTGTAGCTATGTATAAATCTAGATTGATTTTGTGTGAGTTGCTGAGTGCTGGAGGTATCAGCCGTAGAGATGTCTGCCTCCTCTCCAATATAATGGCAACTGTCCCTGTAATAGTTCATTCAGTGGTACAAATGCAATATACTGAAGTTACAGGTTTGACTGCACACCAATAGGTGGCGAACTAGCATCAGGTCCAGCTGACCAGCCCAGAGTTAAAGGGATAGTGCACCCAAAAATGAAAATTCAGCCATTATCTACTCACCCATATATCGAGGGAGGCTCTGGTGAAGTTTTAGAGTCCTCACATCACTTGCAGAGATCCAAGGGGAGAGGGGGTAGCAACACAACTCCACCTAATGCAGGCTGACGGCGCCCCAGATTCAAACGTCCAAAAACACATAATTGAAACCACAAAATATCTCCATACTGCTCGTCCGTAGTGATCC
>NC_065525.1:37061356-37112629 GCF_006386435.1 Epinephelus moara | reverse complement strand
TATTCTGTGGTTTCAATTATGTGTTTTTGGACGTTTGAATCTGGGGCGCCGTCAGCCTGCATTAGGTGGAGTTGTGTTGCTACCCCCTCTCCCCTTGGATCTCTGCAAGTGATGTGAGGACTCTGAAACTTCACCTGAGCCTCCCTCGGCATATGGGTGAGTAGATAATGGCTGAATTTGCATTTTTGGGTGCACTATCCCTTTAAAGCCATACACTGAGGTTACAACCTAAAGATGATCAGGCGTTCTAATATGTGTGTGTCTGCTTATTTCATCCAGCAAAGACACAGCGTTACTATAGAAACCTAGTTAAGGTTTTTAAAAGGTAAAGAGGGTGAATGTCATCAATAATTAAAATGAAGTTATGTTAACTTTTAAAGTAAAACACATATAAATGCAAAATGTGGTGGATTTAAAAATCATTTTATTTTGAAATCCATTCAAAGTCAACTTGTTCCATTGTTTAAATGACTAGATATACATTCATCAAACATTTACAGCATTGTTACCAAGCCACAGTACACATTAACAACACATCCAAAGACAGTCTCTGTTGTCTCTTTGCATGACACTATAGCCACAAAAACAAACTCCATGAAATCCAGGAAGAAAAAAACAAAACAAAAATAAATCAAATTCCTAATTCCTATGACTGCTGCCCCCCCGGTAACATTTTTCTGTCAGTTTTGAAAAAATAAAAAGGTCATATCATTATTAATCAAGATTGTTGGTGTGTGTGTGTGTGTGTGTGTGTGTGCGCGCTGTAAGGTATCTTTCTAGGTCCTGAGCTAGTTCAACAAAGGAAGACTAGGTTTCCCTGATACAAGTTAAAACGTCCCTTGTCAATTCAACACAAAACAGACATTCCTAAGGGTAAGCAGACATCACAAATTTACACAACATCTCCTCCGGGGCTCTAGTGTGTCAAACATTGTGTGTTTAGTTTCAAACATCCGTCCTTTTTTAAGCAATTCCTTCATTGTTGCTATTCTGTACCGGCTTCAATAGCACATTTGAGCCTCTGTCTTGCTGTACATAGGTTTCCTAAATCTGCTGTGACATCATTTCCTGTCTGCGCGGCCCTGTTGTGTCAGCTGATTCCAGCCGACGACACAAACAGTTTTAAAGTGTGTGCACCAGTCAAGTCTTCTTTATGAATCTCTAGTGTTTTATGGCATGGGCACACGCTAAGGCACAGATTGTTTGTGGTTAATCCCGGCGCGTACCCGGGAACTACAAAGTCCCAGGAATCTCACGAAAGGGAAAAAACCCGAGCTGCGCTGAATGAGTTCTGCATGTGGGACTGACATTCTGTGAGAAGATATATTAAGTAAGTAGAGGCAGCTTGAAGGTCAGTAATCTACTTATGGCATAATGTTTGGTGAGTTAGTACAATATAGCAGCGAGTGAGGAGAGAAAAGTCGAGACAAAAAAGCGTGACACAAACAGGATTATAAAACAGTACATACTGCATTTTCATTACTGCATCTTCTTGACTGTAATAGCACGTGATGTGATGCAAATCATGAGAGTATTCAGTTTCTCTATCGTTTCAACAGCAACAGAAAAACAAGCGTGTTTGTTCAACAACAGGAGCTAATTATGGATGATTTCTGATAATAATGATGAAATTCTGTGCATATATTACCCAACTTGTTAAAAATATGCAACCTGAGAACAGAGTATAAAAAGAGGAGACCGATATTGTGTGATCAGTGCTGGGCTGTAGCTTGATTTTTTTGCAACTGATAAAAGGTCACGGGAGGTCAGGTTTGAAATCAACCACCCAAAGCTGTGAGCGAATGCAGCCCTGCACGGCCCACATATGCTTTCACTTTAAATCATAAGTGTTTAATTTAACAAAACAAACGAAGCACAGTTGAAATGAGCTGAATGCACGCTGCAGCATCGATGGTTCTCGATCTAAAAATAGCAATAAACAAAAAAGGAATGTCCCCGACGGGAATTCAGATCTATGGATACTCAGATTACCAGTTGCCCTGTTACCCTTAAGTCTATTTACACTGCACTCATCAATCGTGCCATTTCAAATACACAATTATCTGATTTAGTCATATATATATACTTTAGTATGAAAATATGATCCAATTCAATTATAACACAAGTGTGTGGCATTTAAGTAAAAAGAACATACAGTACATAACTACATTTACTGTAAAAGTATTTAACAAACGGAGGGATACCAAAGTTGATCGGCATTAGTACCTTGTATACCTCGTGGGGTTAAAAGTCAGGGCGAGCAGTCGGTGTGATCGTTTCAGCTATGTACATACTCTGTTTATACAGTGGGATGTAATTATAAACACAAGGTCCATTTCTTGTGATCGATTTGTGATGATTTTAGGAGATTTTGGTTGGATAAGTAAATGTGGGGCATTTACATTTCTATCATCCAAACTGTCAGCCATGCATGACTTCATTGTCGCATGTTCATTTACTACAAAAGGCAGTATTATAACAAAACACAGGAGTGGCCTCTTCACATGCAATGTACCGTAAAACTTCAATTAAAAGCCTAGTCCCAATTAAACACCCAGTACTTCTGTACTTAATATTTTGAGTGCATAAGTGCGTTCACAATGAGAAGTATGGAAAAATGCAGGGCACTATGAGTACCCAGATGGTGCACTCAAAAAACAGTCAAGAAGTTGAGTGTGGAACTATGGACACTTCTTGCCCTCAGTGGTCGCCATCTTGGCTACGTAGCGGAAGGGGAGGGACCACTTTTCAAAGTGGAAATGGCGGCCGAGGACTGTGCGACCGTGAACGGCGCCGCATTGTGCAAACACGTGTTTTTTGCACTAAACACCACTATACTGTTGACGGGTATAAGCCAGCAGTTATGTTTATTGGGTTCATTTAGCAGGCTGTAATGATTTGCTACTGCGAATGCTAATGCTAGTTTGCTAACTAGCTAATTTGCGGTCGTCATTTCCGGTGAGTGCACAACGGCCGTGTTTGGTTTGAGACAACACTACCCTGTCGAAATTCGCGCACTACGCCAATAAGAACATAGTGAACATAGGATACTACATGTAAGCGTACTAACGGAAGAACGCAATTTGAGACACAGCACCAGTCTCTTTTACTAAGAAAGGCCTGTCTCAATTAGAGGCCTGGTCTGGTTGCCAAGCAGTTCATGGGTTGTTAGCTACCTCAGATTATGTGTCTATTCCTCGATTACCCTGTAAGTTATTCATATTCCTTTAGTCTGTAAGGGTCCTCAGATCAGAAGAATCAAAAGGGTTTTTCATAAAAATGAATCCAAGTTGTGAGCATTGTTTTAACAAGATAAAGTGGTGTTATGCTGGTATGTCAGGTGCCGAAATCCTTGAGTGCTGTAGCTCTCACTCTGATGTGCTTAAATCAACAATTTGACTGTATATCCCATCTTTACTGATTAACAGTTTTGTGTGAAGGGAATTAAAAGCCTGTCTCAAATATAAGTTGATTTCAGTGATTTAAGCAAATAATAGCCCGGGCTACTAATTGAAGTTTTACGGTAATCGTCATGATAGAGGACAAAACCATCTTGTGGAAATGCATTTGGTCTTCATCCGTCACCAGACACTTGTCTAATTGTTAGAAAAAGCTATTCTTTAAATGTCTTAAAAGACTGAAAGGGATTTATCTTACTAAGACTAAAGTAAGTGCAGATGGCCACATGCTTGTTTTTGCCTTGTCTTTTGATTTTGCCAAAAATGGCCAGGCAATTTTAGAGAAATTACAAGAGCAAAACAGAACACTTTTCTGTGACAACAAAAATAACTGTTAACGAGGAGGCAATCACATTGTGATTTCCCTCTAGGAAAATCATTTGCCATCGTATAAAAAATGTGCACGTAAGACCCCTGAATCTTAATCAACTGCATGTGTTATGAGGAGCAAACAGCCAGTGAAATACAATAGAAGGCAGTAACACTGACAGGAGAAGGAGGAGAGACACAACATGACTAACTGAGAGGAGAAAAATATATATAATGAGATGTATTTTTATAGGAACAGGGCTTCACCGGATGACACATTAAGAAACAGATGAATTCATTTCTGGCAAATCGCGTTAAGTCTGCCTGTATTAAGGTTGTAATGCGGTTTATCTTGATGTTAGCCCTTGAACACCGGGACTGAAAACAGGATGGAGTGCCAAATGTCTTTGCATTGTGAACAAGGCATTTAACAGAGTATAAAACATTATCATATTAACATATCGCAGGCGTGTTCGTGCTTCAGATGTGCATTGCGGTGCCTGTATAGAATGAATCTGTGCCTGCGATCATTTCAGTCTTGAAAAACCTCAACATTTCTTACAAACTTAAGTTTTGCGTTCTTATTTTGAAGTGTAAAAATACTATTGCCTGTGCAGTTTGTGGACACGTTGAGTGATAAGTGATGATGATCCATCCCAAGTCTTGATGACGACTCGTTAGGAAGAGAGAAGAATATGAAAGACATTGATGATTTCCAGTATCATTACAAACACAGTATGGCTTAGAAGACTTACAGTACAAATAAATGATTATGTTCGGGAGCCTGGTGGCACCGCAGCTGTGTCTCTGCGTACAAAAAGGTGAAGAATCACGCTGGGAGGCGCTGGTGCTTGATAACCATCACCACCCGTCACTGACAGCCTTTTTGTCAGAAGCTGCCCTGCTTGAAAATGATATCGTTACCGTCTTAATGCTGCTGCCAACTGACATCATTTGGGTGTTTTTTCGTTATGAAGGTATATATGGCTCTTTGCTCTTTGACATCACTCTAAAAATCTACTTTCAAGCATAATGCTGGAGTGGTGACTATCAAGTTCAATTTCTTTCCTCATTTTAGGGTTCATTTAGGGTTGGACAGGGATAAGCATGGAGATCACCTCAGATACTTCAAATTAGTGTTTGGTCAGACATTGCATACACTGGTATCTAGATAGGGGCTCTATCAGCTGCACATCATGTCTGCACACATGACTGTTCTGCCAATGAAGGTCCATACAATGGAGTGAAGAGCACTGTGTCAGACCATGAGAATCATCAGCCTCTTGCCAGGGCCTTAACGGGACCTCCTGTGCCGACCAGAAGCCAAAGCTAACTCTTGCTGCATTATTAAGTGGTTCGACCTAGCTTATGGAGGACTCTACTTCTTCTTCTGTCCCTGAAAATGAGTAGATGATTTGTAGAGTGCCTCTTCTGGTTATTCCTCCGCAACCCCCCTCAGTACATGTCTCTGTAGATCTCCTGCAGGAGAGGGTGCAGTGAGGTGTCCTCTGTCTTTTTGATCTCCTGCACCAGCTGTGCATGCTCAGTGACCAGCTGCCGGAGGTCAGCCAGTTTCTGCAGCAGCTTGGGGAAGAGGAAAGAGTCGTCCGGGTGGTTGGCCAGCAGATGGAGCTGTAGCACCTGCACAATGCTTTCCTGCATCCGCTCGATGTGTGCGACGTTCACCAGGCCTGGGCGGTCTAATCACAGAGGAAGAGAAATAAACTTGAGTGAGGCTTCTTGACTATAATCTACTGTTGGAGTAATAATAATGTTCAACAGCAAGGTAGTACTAGAATGCCTTCACATATTCTGTGATACAGATTTGCTTTGAGTCCAATTAAAAGTTCCCAAAGAGCAAAAGGAGACATAACATACTAAATCCCACACAGAAATTAATAGATTAATTATATAGGTTGTTTTTTTAAGGTCAGAGCCCATCTGTCCAAGCCTTGTACAAATATTGGCTGGACGATTTCCAAACCTTATCCTCAACCCTCAACTTAGACCTGCAACCTAACCCCCTGGTCACCCTCTTTGGTACCACCGGAGAGGATGATGTAAACCTTACTCCAATTCAACACCGTACACTGTCCTTTGCCTCTCTGCTGGCCAGACGGGCAGTTCTAATCAGATGGAGGGATGCTGCCCAGCCCACCCATGCCCAGTGCCTGGGGACATTATTTCATGCCTTAATCTTGAAAAGATACTCTACTCAATTTGTAAGCCAGACAAAATTTGGAAAAGGTTTAGGGCCCCTTTTCTGAAATACTTCCAGAGTTCTCTCCTAATATTGGGCCTGACTTTGAGCTCATCTGTCTTTTTTTTGTAGTATTCAGAAGATGAAGAACCATCCCATAGACGATATTCCAGCTGCTATTTGGGGTTTGTAGAATGGGGAGGATTGGGCTTGGATTTCATGCTTTGTTCCTGGTTTGATACCTGTAGTGACTATGCATTATGTAAACCTGTTAAAGCTGAACAAAAATATTCTTGATAAACATTTTTCCTGCATCCTCACCTCCGCAGCAGATGATAGCAGCCACAAACAGAGCCAGGTCACTGTCGTCCAGCTCCAGCGTGTTAAACTTCATCGCAAACTGGAACTTTGGCTCCATCATGTCACTGAACGGCCGCCGCAGGCTCTTGAGGAATTCCCGGGTGATGAAGCCTGAGCCGTATGCTACAAGAAGCCCGTCCTTGTTCATACTGGAGGCGAGCATGGCGAAGAGGGCCTCGTACACGCCGTATTTCAAAAGAGTCACCTGATCGTTGAGGTCCAGGCTCGAGAACCCGGGGACGGACTTTGCGAACTCCGTGAGCTCGGTGACGGTTTCCACCGACGTGCACTGGCAGCAGTGGAAAATCCGAACTTCTGCCTCCCTGTCCTTCAGTGATCCCACTGAGCCCACCATCTTCGCCACCAGCGTCTGCTCTGCCAGCTGGAGGGTCTCCATGTCGTGGATGACGAAAGGCTGTGGACAGTCGAGAACAACAAACTCTTAGCTATACGTGTAGAGGATGTTTGAAAATGGGTTTCCAATTGAAAGGCAACACAGTCGGTGCTGTGTGTACTGTGATTTTGGCCTACATAAATAAACCTGACTCCATAAATATGGAAAAGCTGAGTCAGCAAAACTCTCTGTGTAAAACAAGTGTAGTGAATGTGGTGTTTACCCATAATTCTTACTCAAAAGAGAGGCAAAGCCCAGAGCCCTTATTGACTCTTGAATGTTTCCACGATGACATACTCTCCTTGACCCTACACCTACATAATTATGGATGTCACTCTTGGCGCTCAAAAGAGGTTTGAGATGCAAATAATTCCCCTGGAAACATAAACACAGCGAATGTTGAAAGGTAAGCAATGTAAGGGCAAAGAGGGTAAACCACCAAAGTCCAGTTGACAGATCCTCTCTCATATGAAAAAGATGTACACACAATCCTAATTATGTCATTAGAGGTACACCGGCATGTAAATGTAAGTAGCTGTTTAAGCTCTAGCTAGCAGTGATGCCCTCGATGCCCTCGTAGGTGTTTTTAGCTGTGTCACTGTTCCCACAGCGTCTGATGAGCAGCTACACCTGCTGCCACACATCAGACCCGATGAGCTCTAGCTCACGAGTGCTGTGCTAAATGTGGGTGAGAGTAGCAAGGAAAGGCATGAAGGGACGTGACTCCGAGTGGTTTGACTTAACACAACACTTGCTTATCACATAACTTGTAACAGATCATTTACAATAAGACAAGTTGATATAACAAACACAATGTACTTCTGAACGAGGTGTTTGTACATTTTTATAATGCTAATTCATGCATTTCAGAATGCCCCAAAACTTTGTGTGCACGGACGTTGTACACAGTAAATATCTTGCCTCTGTTTGTGTTCACTGTTTGATTTGATGCTGTGTGATTCTGCAGCAGCAAAGTAGTAAAATTGTCATCTTGTTGTCAACATAACCTCAGGCGCTGGTACTTCAGTGAAATGAGGAAAGTTCAAAGCCCACAGCTCTTGTTGACTCTTAAGATTTCCATGACGACATAATTACGCTCCTTGACCCTGCAGCTACAACCTTATGGATGCTCAAAGGGGTTTGTAGACCTTTTTCATACATATTCATCAGTTTATACTGCAAGCAGAGCCAAGGGTGCTACACTGATAGTACTACACATTGCCTGGCTGACTGCAGTGTGCAGCAGTTTAGTCTTATCATGCTCCAGAAGCTGTTTGATGAAAACACTGCAATGTCTCAACAAGACTATAGCGCTTTGACGAGCTTTCAAGAGACACAGGAAGCTAAAAAAATAACCTCTATCAACTGATATCTGCATGTGTAGGCAGATATCTGTAGGCAGTGGGAGAAGATTTTGGTATCGCTGCTCTGGTTTCCGTCTGTAGTCTGAGTAGTGTTGACCAATAACATTTTAGCGGCCGGTAAACAGTTCATGTGGAGAAGCGGAGTGCATTGGCTGAAGTGCAATCTTAGAACCCATTCGCTTTATATTTAGCTTCATATCAGCTTTTTTTGGTTTCGATATCTTCTCTCATATGCAGATATCTGTTTCCAGAGATTAGCTGAAATGACTGGCACACAGAAGAGAAAATCTTGGCCCGCATGCACCCAATGGCTACACCAGATCTCCTGAGGTATTGGCCGTTGCCCTCAGGCGAATTAATTTTTCCTAGGATGATGAAGGCCCTACTCTGCCTCTGATTAGCTTTCTGCGATATTCTTACCCTTACAAATCTCACTCTTCTTGCTTAAACCTGACAAATCCAACCAACAAAGGCAACAAGTACTAGCCAAAGGAAAAGGGCACACCATGATTTCGCCATCCTACGAGAAGAAAATTTGCCACTCCCAGAGGCTTATCATCGTCAGACCAATAGCTGATGGACGACAAGTGTCTACAGCGATGCTAGTGGCTCTGTGAGGCCGTACATAAAGGCATAGTGCACCCAAAATGAAAATTCAGCCATTATCCAATCACCCATATGCCGAGGGAGGTGAAGTGAAGTTTTAGAGTCCTCACATCCCTTACGGAAATCCGAGGGGAGAGGGGGTAGCAGCACAACTGCACACCTAATGGCTGACGACGACCCAGATTAAAACGTTCAAGAACACATAATTGAAATCACAAAATATCTCCATACTGCTCGTCCGTAGTGATCCAAGTGTCCTGAAGCCCCGACATAAAAAGTTATTTAGAAAAACGTCATTTGAACTCTGTTTTTAGCCTCATTGTAGCCTCCGTCAGCCATTAGGTGTGCAGTTGTGTTGCTACCCCCTCTCCTCTCGGATCTCTGTAAGTGATGTGAGGACTCTAAAACTTCACCAGAGCCTCCCTCTGCATATGGGTGAGTAGATAATGGCTGAATTTTTATTTTTTGGGTGCACTATCCATTTAGGCACAATGCTGCTTTGAGCTAAATGCTAACTTGAACAACATGCTGATCTTTAGTAGGTATAATATTAGCAATGTTCACTGTCTTTGTGAAGCACGTTAGCCTGCTAGCATTGCCACACAGATAACTGTTGGTGATGGAAATGTATTTATTGCTGCAGGTTTCTGGTCATAAACCAAACGTATAAGACGTATCATCATTTTGACCTGATGATGGCACTAGATGAAAAGTCAGAAGATCACCAATGTTGGCTTCATCCTCTGGGGACCATGAATTTCTGATCAAAATACCACATCAATCCATCTTATACTTGCTGATGAAGTGGTGGACCAACTAAACACTTCATAGCCTTCCTCGGTTATGTTTGCTACACTGAACCTTCTCATAGAACTCAATAGTTATTATCATTTCTAAAAAGGCAAGCGACAGCAGCTTGACATTTGTGTAGCTGCTTGTTTCCTCAGGGCTTAAGTCATCCAGTCAAGACGATACTGTTTAGATGAATCACTGAATCATGCCTCAGCGAAACCAGTCAAATCAGACAGTAAAACTAATATTGGTGGCACATGAATCTGAGCCAACAGAGACACAATTATAGTTCAGTATTCCTCCCAGACGTTGAGACTGATGAGTCAAACCTGACTGAAATTTTCTGGCTCAGTTACAGATGCAAATAAGGTGTTGATAGAGGATCCAGCTTTTCTGCAGGGGTGATTAATCATTCAACACAATAATTAAGTTTAATGCTGTCTGTATCGACTACCGTCTTGCAGCAGTATCTTCGATAGTAGTTATCTGTTTACTTAAAATGATGCGAGATGCAACATTTGAAAGGTCTTTTATACTCTGACGTTCACAGTCTCAGAATCAAAGTGACGCAACATGTCAGCATTTGTACACGGGGCTGGAACAAACGGTACGATATGACTTTCATGAGAAGCTCCATGAATGCATGAATGAACACTCAAATCAAAGGGTGGATCAAACAATACGTGCATTTCCAACTGACTGCTTTCAAATAACCACAGAGACTGCCTCTGAAATCTCAATAGACACTTATCCATCTAGACGCTTTGATCTCCAGGAGCGGTGGGGGAGGTCTGTGTTTGAACACGGATGTGCACTTGGACTGACCTGTCCCTCTTGACCTATTTCACACCTACACACATTCGTGCACGAGATTCACGACGACTCTGGGCTGCAGTCCCCTCCCCTCCCCTCGTCGGCCCCTCTTCTCCGATGAAAAGAGAATGAAAGAACCGAGGCTGCGAGGGAATGTTTTCAGCGAGATTGGAGATGATGAAAAGAGTGCAGGCATGGAGGGAGACGTGATGGGCCCATACACTGGCTCTTTATACAGATACAGATGTTTCCTTGTCCAGCTTGTGTGTTGGCTTGCACTACCGATTGAGCAAGTTATTTCTGTCATTGGCTGGCTACACATAATCTCTGAGGTGCAGGCTGCCAGGTCATATTGAGACATTAGTTTGATTGCAAATTTTGCTCAGAATGAGGATGAAATCATCCAACGGGGAAGAAATACATTAAAAGTTGCGAGACAGTATGACCTTAATGACCTGTGAGGAAACTGTGGTAATGAGAAGAGCCATGAACCAAAGTCCGCACATGCAACACCATTCACTCACCAACCCACTACTATTGATCAACGTACAGGGGTGCTGGTCTTGCCGGTGAGAATGGTTCGAGCCTTGGCCTTGTTCATGTTGAAGTTCTTGAGGTAGGCCTCGTAAATCTGCCGTGCCAGCGTCTTCTGGTCGGCTACCTGGGGGTCTTCCATATCCCTGTCCCCCGTTACCATCTCCGCCTTCAGCTTTAGCTTCTCTGATTGGGGCATCCGACCAAAACGGATGGCTGTAAGCAAAGCAGACAGAAAAATCACACTAAGATTACAGACCTTACGCCAGTATAAATCTGTCAGATCACAAATTAAATTTACAGTGAAACAGATACAGCAGAAAATGCAATAAATGCAATGTAAATGAGAGATTAAATATTATTACTATAAACAGAGAAAAGTGCTGTATGAGAACAAAGAGAGGACACAGGGTGCTTTAAAACAAACCCAGTTTTGGAAAACGTAAAATAGCTTCAGCTCCATAAAACCACAATAATGACTTATTCAAAACACTGACATCTGGAGAAATCATTTTCAAAATCTGTTTAAAGACACCCCACTGAGTGAAATGAATCCAAGCCAACCTATCAGCAGGGAAAAACATTTAATGTATCCAGAAAATATTAAACTTGTGCAAACAAAGCTTGTGGAGCAGTAGCTATGAAATGTTCAAAAATAGCTTCACTGAAAACATAGAAAGCAGAACTGTGCTCGCTGTTTTCATGACATCTGGTGCCAAAGCCGTACTTCTCCAAATCTATGCATCTGAGGACAGTTTTGTTGTTGTTTCTAAACAAGACAATCTTACTTTTTCTCCACAAACATCATGTCATAATCAGCAAAGTCTAACTGGCTTAGTTTAAATTTAAACCCTGGACCACAGACCACTGACCGAGACTTGATGTCCACCACTGTTGCTACTTGAATCTGGCATTTGTTAACGTCAATAAAAAATAAATGACCATTACAGTTGGACCAAAGTGCACCCCCAGGCCTTCATTTCAAAGTCAGAGAAGTTACATCCTTTTTTTCTAAAGATTACTAATTTATTTTGTCTCTAAAACAAAGACCGCAGCAGCAACTAGACCTACAAACACAGCCAGCACCAGAGACGCACACACACTAACTCCTGTATAAACTATCTTCCAAAGAAAGAGCAAAAGGTCAGGAAAACACAGACCAGTTTGCCATAGAAGGTGCTTTTCAAAGACAGAAACATCACCTGACTGCTTCAGTTTCACACATGCAGGCAGTCTCATCCTGGCAGTGAATGCATACGAAATTACTTCCAGGAGTGCAATAAAAACAACACTTGGCGGAGCCGGGAGGTGGCCTGAGGTGACCGTGGCCACCTCGGGCTAAAGTCAGCGGGTTGCTTATTTTGCTGTCAGTCCTGCCCTGACACAACTTGTGCACTGCAGACAAATATGTGGAAGTTGTTTTTTTTTCTGGAAAAGGGCAGGAATTTCATGAGGCTGCAGGCACTGAGGCCGGAGAGTGTTGGGTGTTTGTGTTTTTAAGGCAATGAGCGTCTTTGCTTCATGATGAACAGTTAGATGAATATGTACAGCAGAGATTATGCCTGAATTCTGCTCAGCAGTGTTGATGAAATAAAAGGAATTATTGTTTTTAATGAATAATAAATGCCTTTAAACCTTACTTGGAAGAAGGAAAAACAAACAAACAAACAAAAAACGTCCCTTAGTGGTTTTCTTTCGATACACATAAGTGCCTCACCACACAGAAAGACCAAACAAGATATTTATCTCTACTGGCCTCAGCCTGTCCAGCTCTATGAAAACTATCTGGCTCCGTCACTGTTTATGAGATACAAATTCTGACTAAATCTGGGTCCAAATATTCCCTTTAATTAAATCAAATAGTGGTGTAGTATTTCTGGTCTCTGAAAAACGATCTGTTCCTTAGCTGAAGCAACTGTGGATACTAATAAGTGACATGAAATCCAAAATATGCGGTCCACTCAGTCACCTCATTTAAACTGGACGAGACAAGAGAAATCATTATGTGCAGAATTCTTTTGCAATGCACACACGTACCAAAAATGAAGACCATGAAAATTGGATTAACACCCACAAACATGCACTGAAATTTTGGCCCCCAAAAGTTCTCTACTTCAAGATACACTTTGTCTTGATGCTGTGGGAGAATTTTTTAATGCAGGTTTCATGCCAATAAAAGACAATAAGAATGGAAACAGGACTTAATAGAAAAATGTTATTAACATGAATGAGCACAACAGGTTACTACTTATTACAAGCTGTGTGTGAACTGTGCTTCAACACTATACCGGAGTTGTTTTTCTACGAGGGGAAGCCACCATCTCTCAGACGGCCTGATCCCATTTGACTAATGAGATTAGAAGTGAACTGTTTTTAACCCATCCTCGCCATTTAAATGGGCACAAGCTGATGCACACACACACACACACACACACACTGCTCTCTGAGAACCCACCACCCAACTGAACCTGCCGGCTGCATTTACGAGACCATAAAAGCATAAAAAGGAGATCTGATTTCCCTGTTTTCCAACGAGCCGCCCAATGCTGAAACAAATCCAGGCCAACTTGAGCAGGACTGAGCCGGGATGAGATACCGAGCTCGCAGACAGCATGAGGGCCCATTAGATTACTGCTCGCAAAGTGGATGGATCATCTGAAGCTGGTAAAGCTCCACAGCGGGCGCATGGGCAGGAGCCAAGTCTAATTAAGATGAGAGGAAGTGAGTGATGTTAAGCTCGGCGTAAGTCCATTTCCTAAGATCCAGCGTGAGGCGATGAGTCTGTGACTGAAGCAGGGAGGGGGCTAAAGGTGGGAGGTGGACAGGCTGTCATACCATTAAATTGTCTGTTCCAACGGCTCATTTATGGAAGACTCCAGCCATTAAACACCTCCGTCACCACGCTGAAACTAATCATTGTTCTGGAACTTTTATTGTCTCACAAACTGCCAGAACGTTCATGGATGTCTTTATTACAGTTCATCCTGTTAGTACATGAGCTCTGAGGTATTATTGAGTTGCTGGATTCATTAAACATGCAATTACTTGTGTGTTGTGTGCTATTAAAAGCACTTTGCTGGGATGTTGCTGATACGGCAAACTCCAGGAAAGAAGCCAGTAGTTCCTGACCTTTTCATGAAGGGACCCCTTTTCTGTAATAGAGTAAACTCATGACCCCTGATTTAGTGACATATTTCATGGCTTTTTTATTATATATTCAATGCATAACAATAACAGTACATAGCAGCTGAGAAACAATATAATTAACCCAAATTGTGAACAAAAACCCTGCACGAAGTTTGCGAAAAACGAGTGATTTGGATGAATTTTGAGCTGATTATTTCCTGTTAAACTTTTTATATGATTCTCTGTCTGTGTTATGTTTTTTAATTTCAAAAAACAATCACACATACGTAATAGCAGTGTAACGCTCCATTGATCTGGATCGATTTATCAATTAAATGATCAACGGCCCAATGTTTTCGATGCAAAGTGAAAACATCGATCCATATGGTCATCTTTAGGATACGCTTTTATTTTGAAAGTCCGTGTCACCGTCAAACAGCGGCAGGCAGATGGTAAGCAGCCGAGAGACAGACGATGAGGATAACGTCATTTACTTGGGAATAAATCAGCAGAGTGGAAATATTTTGGATTTCAGAGAAAATACAGGTCAAATACAGTATGTAAACATGTAAACTTGATAACTTCTCACTACAGCAACATTAGCTGCTCTGTTTTAACAATGTTCGGCTAAAAAAACTTGCGTGCAGACTGAAATTCAACCGTGTTGTTTTGTCGGGAGATACAGCGACTTAAACCCACGGTAAATAAGAAAAATAATAACATTACATGTAATCTGTTAAGCTACGAGTAGAGGAAAAAGTCTGCTAGCGGCTAGGCTAATTTATGCAGGGTTAACATGCTAAAGCTAATGAGCTGAATTTGATACTTTTGTTAAATGAAGTTGTTGTTTCATGGCTGTTGGGAGAAGTTTGCCTTCAGGGTTTTACGCCAGATGGACCTGAAGTTTTATGAAAAACATGATGGTTTTGGTTAAAATGAAAAGATTCCTTTTTAGCCAGGAAGCCCTGAAGGTTAACTTATCCCATGTGCTGTGTTATCAACACATGTTGGACAGATATATCGGATTCTATGTCAATGAATAAAACAGAGCAACCTGTTATAATTAATGTAACAAAAATGAATGCCAACATAACTCACCGTGCTTCATTATAAACTACATAATTGACCTATGGCTAAGTCCCGCCCTCAAATGCAATGAGCCAATCACAGTGCGGATAGCCATTCCCATACACTCGGACATTCTCTGCCTGGACGTCCATTGAAATGCATTACAGAAAGTCAGTTTTGTTCGGTTTTATGAGCTTTTTCTGAGATTTGAAGTTTAAAAATGGTCAAACGGTGTGCATGGGGTACATGCAACTCTGACACAAGGTATCCTGAGAGGCTGGGCGACCAGGTGTATTTTTTACACTTTAAACCACATCTCAACCGAGAAAAGTGTCTCCTTTGGATAAAGTTGTGTGGTAACGTTAGACCACAACATCAACTCAACGTGAATAAGATTAACAATGATGTCTACATCTGTTCTAAGGTAAGTCAACATTGTGTTTGAGGCAACATATTGTCACTTTGCTGGAAAGAAATATAAAGTTATCTTTAACATCTCTAGCTAACGTTAGCTAAAGTTAGCCTAACGTTAGCTCCTAGCTGCGTTGTTCATCATGTCACCTTGTTTGCTGGGAGTTCATTAGCCTATTTTGTTCTAGTTTTGTACTTTGGTGATCGTACATCATTGTTAGCTGTTGTCCAAAGGGCTCTAGTTAAGCTAACGTTAACTTCTGGAGCTTAGCTTCATTAACTTATCTGTAATGGCAGAGATAACAAAGGTTGGCAAACGTTATGCTGAATGATTCAGTGTAAATACTGTAGCACCAAACTAACGGAGAGACACTCTTGGTAAAGATGGTAAAAAGGCCGTTATCCTTTTCTCATATTCTGAGCCAAAAACCTTAACTTCAGTGGCACTTTAACTTGTTGTCTTTGATGGTGACGGCAACCAGATGCGGTTCACAAGCGTACACTGTGACCTGTAAATTTTGGCTTGTAATTTAAGCTTTTCATCGACCTTCTCAACAATAAAATGATGAATATATCCCTCCAATGCGTAGTTTAGGCCCTTTTGGTTACTTCTCAATGACATCTGATCGTTATGTCCCCAAAAATCATCAATTGCCTCCTGCGAAATGCCGTGTACTGTGACACCTGCCATAGCGCCGGTCACTGAATGTTGATAGTTTGTCTGAGTGAGTGGAGGGGGGCGTGGCTTAGCCATAGGTCAATTTTGATGAGTGAACAAAACTTTCTATGTCTTACCTTTTCTAAAGATATCTGAATGTTTATTCAAAGTTAAAACTACCAGTTGGATTGGTTGTTATCGGGGAAAACTCACAGGCTCAGAGCATGTGTACATTTTGCTTTGTATGCTTTAAAAAAAAATGCAGAAAATGCAATAAAGAGATTTTTTTTGGTGAAAAAAGTTTAAAGTGCTGAACCACTTTAGTGAGAATATCAAGTATCTTCAGATCCAATGGTAAAATCAATTGTCAATCGATACTAACGGAGCGACAAAGCTCCAAAATTAGCAGTGCAGTCGTCCTCAGACCACCAGACCCTAAAAGATCAGGTTGCGCTGGTCTCAAATCACCTTCCTCCCCTTCTACGGTTACATTTAAGCTCATGAAACTCTATACACATATACCATAAGAGGAAGTGAACCTGACAGAAATACTACTGCTGTAAGGCACTACCATGTCATCAAAATCTGGGCTATGCCTTAAGGACGGCTCTTAAGTCACTAACCCCACGAGACAGAATAAAGACGCACAGTTCAGCCTCTGCATCCTCAAGTTCATCGCCAGCAGTATGGAATATCTGCACAGTTTGCAGTGTCTATAAGTAACCACACAGATCGCACTGACATTTTTTATCCTTCTACTAAAAATACATCTCTCATGTCATCTCCGAAATCTATTTTAGTGCTTGTTTCCCGATCAGGACTTTGACCTTGAGCAAAGGTCAGCGAGCTGTGCTGTATGTTAGTAAACAACCTTCACCAGAATCACTAACACTGACCTCAATAATCCTGTACTCCAAACACAGATAAGCAGTGCAGAGGTGAAAATCGGATGTGAGGCTTCTAAGGCAGGCGTTGTTGTGTACAGATGTTGCATGTGCAGGTGTTTTCTCTGATAAAGTCAAAACCCAGACTGAGATTTTAAATAGATAGATTTTGTCAATAGATCAATAGATTTTGAAAATACTGCAAGGTTTCTGGAATATAGTCGCAGTTATAAAAGTGTCACAATACAGGGTTCCCACACATTTTCATGGACAAAACTTTAAAACTTTTCCATGCCTTTTCAAGGGCCCATAGTAAAATTTTCATTCTGGAAAAGCATGCACCTCACTGTCTGCTGCACTTGCCGGTCTGGTTACAGTACTCTTTTACACACACACATGCAAGAGAGTCTCACTTCCCATAACAAACACCGCCACACTACGTCACACATACATGTAACATCTAAAAGTAGAAGGCTTAGCTGGTATAAGTCATGGAAAATGAACCGTGCAAGTTTTCCATTCGTATCAAGCATCAGATTAGATGTTTGAGTTCAGTTGCCTGACTTGACACTGCACATCCTTTGACGCAACTATAGCTGATCGCAGTGTCGATGCTGAAACCATATATCATGCAGCCTTAAGAGCTGCATTATGTTAACGGCTAACTTACAGAAAATAAATGTGCAGTTATGTTACATTACGTGGACGGTTACCCCCGGAAGATTACTGTAACAATCAATTTCATTACACACAACAGAATTCCATGACTTTTCCAAAACTTTCCATGACTTTTCCAGGCCTAGAAAATGAGATTGTGACCATGACCATGGGAACCCTGACAATATTAGCGCAATAACCTCTATTACACATTTCAAACACACATATAAACTATTTGATGGAAGGACATACCTGCAACCACTGATTTAAATCCCATGTCCCATTTTACTCACTCCACTTCAGTCCTCTACTCTGCATTGTCTGTGTAGCTGCCCATGTTTTCATTCTGTATTGTAATGTGTTTTTGTTGCATAACATGAACCTGCTGAAAATCATTTTTTCAACTGAGTGGGGCCAGTTTTAACTGTAACACGATGATACTTTTAATTCCTTTCCTGTATAAATAAATAAATAAATGAAAATGAAATAAAAAATACAAAAAAAAAACCCCACAGTTTCTCAAAACAAAAGTAATTATGAGAGTATTTCTTTAATTTTAAAGCATTTGATCAGCAAGAGCCCACCATCAGGAGAGGCAAACCAAGAACATGTTTGGAGCCCCTTCAAAAAAACTGGGGAAAAGAGCCCCCTGGCTATAAACCTCCCATAAAGGAACTATACAGTGCATCGCCACTGCCCCAAAAACCTCCTAAGTAGGGACCTTTCTTGCTCCAGTATTACAGCTGGATGTTCAAATGTAGAGACGTGTATGCACATGGTGGTATTTATTATTCTCTAAAAGAATAACTAGAATTTGAGCAAGCAAAATTTACCAATTTACTGAATTTACTAAATGCATTTTTATGGGGGCTTGGGGGGGCTCAATGGCCTCCTTGCCCAGAGCCCCCCAAAGTCTAGGATCGCCACTGTTGACAGAAAACAAATTAATTCTCTACTTCATTCTACAGCTTCCTCCCACAGTCCAAAGACATGCAGGTTAATTGGTGACTCTAAATTGTCCGTAGGTGTGTCAGCTGGGATAGGCTCCAGCCCCCCATGACCCTCAAGAGGATAAGCGGTTACGAACATGAATACATGAATACATTTTGTACATATTATTTTTCTCTCAAAATAAAACTTACTGACTGACTTAAAATATAAGAAATGTGTTTTTTAAATCTCAGATTTCACATAGAAACACAAATATACACCCTAAATAACAAAGAGGAAAAGTATTACTGCTGTAAAATACAGTGCAGGCTCTTTTCCAGTGACAAAATAAATACAAATACAACACGCTTTAAGTTATTGGATGACAAAGTTTTCTATCATGAGATAAATTAGACATTTTGGATTTTTAAAAATGTGCTTTGTTGATTTTCTGTCTGTGCAGCAAAGTCGACTGTTAGTGTGCCACGAGGGTTTTTGTGTGTCACATAATCAGGTGCATAGACTGACTTGGTCATGTGACCTCCCTACTCGTTCACATATCTGCAGCTAAGAGGGTTCAGTGGGTTCAGCTATGACAAAAATGACACGACTCCAGCACGGCAAAGGGTGCAGCAGACCATGAAACTGCACATGAATGAGTTGTAGAACTGAGTGGTATGTTTCTGAATGCGGGGAAACAGAGATAGTCCAGATGTTTTAATGGGTACAAGTTAAAGACTGGCAAGATGAGTCTTCAGTTGGAGACTTGCCTTAACATGCAACTTAACACTCAGCTGTGGTGTTAGATTTCTTATTCCTTCTAATTATGTGTGTACGTGCCTGTTCAATCTTTCTTGGCATCTACTGTGTGTTTACAAGTAACAAAAACCATGCATGTGTGTATGTATGTGTGCTGGGCTTGAAGCACTGCCCAGACCTGCCCTGCAGGACTCACCGTTGTGGGACATGCCCACCGACAGGCACTTCTGGAAGCGGCAGTATTGGCACTTGTTGCGGTTCTTTTTTTGGATCTTGCAGCGGCGCTCGCACTTGTCATACTCCAGCTTCAGACGGATGGTCCGCCGAAAAAAACCCTGAAGGAGAAAAGGGAAAACATTTAATTACACTTATACTTATATACTTTGACAATTATTTTCATAAGTGAGACATGAACACTGCCAGCCAGTTCAGTCAGACAAAGAGTGAAGCATTCCTGGGAAAAATGCAACAGCAAATACAACCTGAAATGTAGCAGAGGCAAGTAGATTACCTTTTAATAAACTCTGCTGTTATGAAACACAAAGATTATTTTTAGAAAGGCAGTTATTTATTCCCATATGAGCGCCGCGTGACAATATCAGACCCACAGTTTCACCATCAGTTTCTTCTCGCTTACACAACCTTGACAAAAAGAAACATCTAACTTTGGTGAGGAACAGATGAAGCAAGTGGCGTGTCTGCGGTTGGCTGCAGAGTGGAGAATGGCCAGGGGAATTGCTTAATAACATATTTAGCCATACTTAATAGGAAATTGCAATTTTATTCAAAACTGTCACCCAGTGTGCCAAAGTACCCACACACCCACAGACATTCAATACACTGACACGCTTCAACCACGTGAGCGCATGTTAAGTAACTCTGACTGACTCGTACCCGCTAACCTTAAACCACACGTGCGCACACACATATACGCTCGTAAAACAAAAGTGACAGGAACTTCAGGCCACATGGGCTTCATGAGACGCTGCCTGTGTCCACGGTCATAAAGAACAGGTGTACGGTATCTCTGTGCGACACAGAGCTCAGCCTCCTCCTATTACTGTTCCACGACTAAGTAACAGGGGGATACAATGCATGAGGTGCATATGTGTGTCTTTTAAAATGGCTGACATATTTTTTCTTTGTGCTCTTGTCAGTGGATTGTAGTGAGCCAGGTTCTGTCATGCACCATTTGAAATGCCATGAGAGTCCTAATAAGGCACGTAAGCTGGGTTTTTGAGCATTTAATAATAATAACAATTATGTTTTTCTAATGCTATTTATGTTTTTCTCCTAATGTTAAATTTAGCCCATTTTCCACTGGAACCCCCCCACTAACACCTATGACTATCTGGCTTTTGCCTTAAGTGGGAAAGCCTTAAACAATCAGCCTTCAATTGCAGGACAAATGACTCTGCAGTAGCGATGGGTATCTGCTCCAGCTCCGATTGGCTCCAATTAGCTGTGATGGAAATTTCGTCCATTTCCATCCAACGTTATTCCAAATTAGTCGGCGGAGTTTGAAAGAGAGACTGAATAAGTATCAGATATAAAAAGAAGTAACCCCCTTAACATTCTTCACTGGCCTTCATGCAGCTTTCTACTCTTTACTAACCCTGTTTTACAGCGCGTTCGTAACATCAAATGTGACACACCAGTAGAAATACTTATCTTCTCCTGAGCCGTGTACACAGCTCTAATCTACTGGCAATGGGAAAGGAAGCTATCGCCTATATTTAATGGGTTTTCCTGTGTTTAAAAATCCTGTATATCTGCACTAATTTTGGTGGAAAAGAGGTGTTTGATTGTTTCTTATTTAGTAATGAATAGGTGGCACAATGGTGTAGTGGTTAGCATTGTCGCCTCACAGCAAGAGGGTTCCTGGGGGGTTCGAACCCCAGGATGGGAGAGTCCTCCTGTGCAGACTTTGCATGTTCTCCCTGTGTCAGCGTGGGTTTTCTCCGGGTACTCCAGCTTCCTCCCACAGTCCAAAGACATGCAGGTTAACTGGTGACTCTAAATTGTCCGTAGGTGTGAATTTGTGAGTGTGGTCTCTATGTGTCAGCCCTGTGATAGTCTGGTGACCTGTCCAGGGTGTACCCTGCCTCTCGCCCATGTCAGCTGATATAGGCTCCAGCCCTCCTGCGACCCCTAACAGAATGAGCGGTTATGGAAAATGAATGAAGGAATGAATATTTAATGTTGCAGAGAAATAACCACGTTTTCAAGGTTCTTTAAAGCCCCTACAAGGAACTTTCATTTTGAGTTGATTTTGGCGACCCTGCAGACAAAAGCGGTAGTGTTTTGCCGGAATGAAGCCTACATTTCCCATGAGCTCTAGCGCGTATTGTCGTAAAGACGCTTACCTGGCTCGCGCATGTGTTTGTTTTGGGGAAAACTTTGCCCCCGCTCCTATCGCTAGATCGCTAGCGAACAAAACGTTTATCCTGAAGGATTTCCTGACTTCCCGAGGATTGGATTTTCTCTGTGTGACTGAGACGTGGCTGACTGTTGGTGAGTCCAGTGCTTTCACAGAACTTTTACCCGATGATTGCTGCTATTTTAACTCCCCGCGGACGTCGGGTCGAGGAGGAGGAATAGCGACTATTTATAAGAGTCACTATAAATGTAAGCAGCTAGGTAAGATGACGTGTGCCGTCTGAGTGCCGTAAATCGTTTCGTCCTGGAAGCGACCTGGGGCGGACCCGGAGACAGTTTCCTAAAGGTATGGATATACACTATATAGAAATAGCTTATCTTCACACCGATGGTCTCATTTGCTGTTGTAGGTCACGCACAGACATCAGCAGAAACGAGAGACTTTTTCATATCCAGTTAAAAGTTCCTTGTAACGGCTTTAAAGGATCCGTTTGAACCAAACACCTGGTCGATACAGGTGGTCACACAGTCGTGATATTTTCAGTCTTCAAGAGTCACAGAAAAAACCCTTAACGCTACATTACAAATATTTACAAGCACACAGCAGCTTTACTGGATACTGAGAGCTGAAGAGGACACAACAGGGGCATCCACAGAATTCTGGCTAAAGAGCACTGCTCTGGAGCGTTGTAAAGGCTTGGATGTTAAAACGCATACCATTAACTGTGACTAACTATCCTGGCTCACTTTAAAGTGGGAGGCCTGCGTAGCTTTTCTCCTGTCTCTCTCCTCCTTTCCCATCACCTCGATTCTGTCAACCTTGACATAAAAGATGGCCGCTGCAATTCTGGAGTAGCCGTTGAAATGTGACAAGCCTTGCTGGCCCATTTTGACACGTATCCAGCTAATGTTGCAAGAAGGGGCTTCACCATTACCCTCTGGCACTTCACAGGTCACTTCTGATACATGCACTTTTATTGACTACCTCCCAAAGGTCGAAGAAGCTAAACAAATTTGCCTTGACTTCTGTGATAACCTGTTGCTTTACAGCTCTGCGTGCACAGGTCGGATAGCTTTGACATTGACCTGTGGACCGACCAAGGCCTTTGTCCAGTGTAGATATTTATTTTTATTGATGCATTGGACGCACAGTCACATACATACAATATGTCCACGGCTGCATTATCACTGAGACATAATCACTTTCCAACTGCACACACAGATACACTTCAGTGAGCGCCTGCCTCAATGTGAATGTTTATGTAACAGCGTGTTGACATGATGGAGTTGCTGAGTTTATGTATCACTTCCTGACATTCATACTCCCACTGCTGTCTTGGCTGATACATTTAGCCGCACTGAGTGGATTCGCAGTGCGGAGGTGTAGAAAAATCTCTCACTTCAGCTTCTTTCCCTTCAGGGAGTGATAGAAGATACGAATATTATATAAAATAATACAGATACACGACATAGGCTCAACAACACACACACACACACACACACACACACACCTCAAGTTGCACTATCTTTGTCCTTCGGTGCCTCTTTACTTTAACAGCCCTGGGTTGTTCTTCAACATGATTGGTAAACAGTTAACTCAAAGATTATTGAGCGACCACGTGTAAAGGCGCTTTTAGAAGTTGTCATTAGTCACAAGACACATTGAAGAAAGTAGGACATGCCAGGCCAGACATCCAGAGGCAGTTTCCTGAAATTGGTTACTGTGGATTCAGAAGGCTGTTTGTGATTCTCAGCTTGTCTGTGCTTGTGTGTGGCTGACTTTGGGAGGAAGCGATTGATGGATATTGACAGAAATATTGACTGAGGGAGAGAAAGCTGTAGTAAGTAGAACAGAGATTCAGTCCTCACAATAACAAGACCCAGCTACTCAATTACTGATCCTTACGTCAGTCTAATCTTCACAATGTCTAATGTGAAATATCAGGAATGAAAACATAAACAATCACTTGTTTGGCTGCATAATTGTGAGTAACATTCGTCTCACCTTGCAGCCCTCGCAGGCGTGGACTCCATAGTGGTAGCCCGAGGCTCGGTCAGCGCAAACCCGACACTCCAGATTGAGCGATGAGGAGGCAGATGAGAAGTCCTCCTGGCCCGCCGCCATCCCGTAAACAACCGATGACGGGCTGGATGCTGGCGTCAGGGCATCTACGAAACACAAGCACATGGGTTATTAAACGTGTCATCGCATGACTGCCGCTGATTAATACACACATTTTAACCACTGCACTGAAAGCCAACTAAAGGATAACTGGTGATGTTATATAATTGTTCTCATTGTCAACAAGTCCCATTAAAAGACCAAAACCAGCAATGAAGTGATTCTTCTTCCATTGTTGTTTAATCAAAAACACATCAGTGAGCCACATTGTGGCAACGGATGGCATATTTCGTCACTATGACTAACGTGCCCCATGTAGTTTATTTTGAGTCAATCTCAAATACCCCATCCTACTGTTGGTAATACTGAAAATAATCCCCTGATAAATACACTATATACTCCTGTAAATTCAAAGCATTGCCCACCTTATCTGTTCAAATGTTTTTAAGCTTTTATAAAGGGTAGATTTTTGCCATTTTTGCAAAGAAAACCACAAATAAATCAACATTTTTTCCTGCTGTGCACAAGACAGATCTAGTGGTGAAACAGCATCTTGCGCAAGAGCACCTTAAAGGGATAGTGCACCCAAAAATGAAAATTCAGCCATTATCTGCTCACCCTCATGCCGAGGGAGGCTCAGGTGAAGTTTTAGAGTCCTCACATCCCTTGCGGAGATCCAAGGGGAGAGTGGGTAGCAGCACAACTCCACCTAATGGAGGCTGACGGCGCCCCAGATTCAAACGTCCAAAAAACACATAATTGAAACACAAAATATCTCCATACTGCTCGTCCGTAGTGATCCAAGTGTCCTGAAGCTCCGACATAAAAAGTTGTTTGGAAAAACGTCATTTGAACTCTGTTTTTAGCCTCATTGTAGCCTGTAGCTCTGACTGCCTCTCTGTGCACATTTCAATTATGTGTTTTTGGACGTTTGAATCTGGGGCGCCGTCAGCCTGCATTAGGCGGAGTTGTGTTGCTACTCCCTCTCCCCTTGGATCTCCACAAGTGTTATGAGAACTCTAAAACTTCACCTGAGCCTCCCTCGATATATGGGTGAGTAGATAATGGCTGAATTTTCATTTTTGGGTGCACTATCCCTTTAACAGTTGTTTTTGAGGTTTTTGTGCAGTGCTGGCCCCTCTGACAGTGCCACATGGTACAATCACATCTGATTTAAAAGTGGGCACACACAGACTTAAGTGCGTCAGTAGGTATAATTTCCACATTGTTGCTGTACACATACGATCATTCTCATTATCATGTGTTCAGAAAAATATTCATATTATATATATGTATATATAAAATATATATATTGTGACTGGACGCTGGCCTCCGCATGGACTACAACCATCAGGGTGCCTCAAAGAAGTGGTTATCAGAACATTAAACAGCGACTAAAACCCTGTCCCCTGATGCCATTCTAATGTTTGAATATGCGGAGCTGCCATCCACAACTGTTGTAGCTCTATGGATTTGAATCCAAGCACGGCCATTACACAGTGACTGGCCAGGTGTGTGTGAAGCTACTTGCCAACCTTAAAACTTCAAAAATAGGGAGGATTTCAAAACCAAAGCTGGGGATCTGGGGGTTCCTTTCCCAGAAAACCTTGTTTCCAGCACTTCCTGCTACTTTTGAAGAGCGAAAATAGCAAAATAATAAGTACATTGCAAAAGTATTTCTATGTAAAACATTCTAATAATTCTTAGGAAAGAATCAAGAATTATTCGTCCCTAACATCTGGCTTTTTAGTGTGATGGGAAAGGTTACAATCAGCTTTCACACCCAGGTCAAATGACTCTGCAGTAGTCATGGGTATTTATTGGCTTTAGCTCTGATCGGCATTGATAAAAACACTACGTAAAGGCGAACGCGTTGTTTTTAGCCCCTCAATGCAGCACCACAAAATACTGTCTGTCTCCGCCCAAGCAGCATTTAAACATCGATTCAAATTAGTCTGCACTGAGTTTGAAAAGGAGACCGAATAAGCAGGAGATATATAAAAGAAGTAATTGCTGTGAAGTTTTTAAAGGCCTCCATGCTGCTTTCTAAAAAACACACACACACAGAAAGGTATACAGAGCCATGTACACACCTCTGATCTACTGGCAATGGGAAAGGAGTCTACAGCCTGTTTTAGCGGGTTTACTCGTGTTGAAAAAAAACCCAAACAAACCTGCATACATGCACTATTTTTGTTGGAAAAGGTATATCCGTACTCTCCTATTCTCTCTCCGTCTCACTCACTGAGGCGGACGAGGCCAGGAAGTAACATTTGGTGTAGCTGTTTTGGCGTCCTGGAGGAAACGTTAGACCTTTAGCGTCATAGGACTTGGCTTATAAACGCTGTACAGTGCCAGAAACAGGTTGTGATAAGAAACAGGAATAAAACGGTGTGAAAGTTCCTCATGAATCGGGAGAAATACGGGTGAACTGTGACCCTGGGTAGAAACTGTGAGAGAGCAATAACAAACCGGTCTCCTGGAACATCGTGAGGGTTTGCATTTATGGTATGAAGGTGAGAAACTAACGTGAACCTGCCGAGCTTGTGTAGCCTACAGTACATGGGATACAGGTTGATCTATAGCTTGACCTCCTTGTACTGACAAAGACAGTCTGTTCCTTCACAACTATTTATTCAGAGATAATAGCATGTCGTCCGTGGTGTGTTGCCTGTCATAAGCATAACAACGCTGGAGAAATGTTACTCATCCTTCTCATGGATGACAGGTCATGGGGGTTGTCAACAGTTTTCTATTTTCGCCTTATGAAGGCAACATGGATGGCAGATCTCACTTGGTACACAAATAGCAAACACGAAAAGGTACAAAACAGTGGCACTAAGTCAAGCCACATGAGTTGATGGACGGACGCCAGAACAGGGATAAGCAGCATTTGGCAGCCGACCCTGAGCTGTGTTCCTGCCTGGTGCAAGTGCACATGTTTCAACTGACTGTGGACAAGGGAATCATGTCAGTGTTTCTTCTGTCTCTCACTGTTAGCACTCCTAAACACCCATAAATCCGAAACACCCTCTCACTGGCTTTTCCATGACATCATCAAATGATTCCGTGATGCCTTCCCCCCACATTTCTCCTTTCATTCCTTCTCCCTCACTCATACCCTCTATTCACCCACTAAATGTTTATCTTTCTGGACTATTCACAGCCTCTTCGCTTGTTGCATAATTCGGTAGTAGCATAAATTTCCCAGATGTCCATGTGACTTTTATTCAGGAGGAAACCCAGCAGCAAAATGGATGTTTCCTGAGAGGTGGTGCATGGTGGCTGAGGAATGTGTGAATTCCTCATTGGATATGGGGCGAGGAGAAGGGCTGCAGGACGACAGAGAGGTACAACAACAGCGCAGAAAATAAGAAGCAGATAAGGAGAAAGAGAGGAGGGGAAAAAGGGAAGAAACAAGGAAAGTAACTGGCAGGAAATGCATCGACTCACTCAGGAAATCAGAGACAAGGACAAACCGGTTAAGATCAAGGTACTGTTGGGTGGGTGAATCAGACAATCTGAGTACACAAAGGGCAGTCGAAGGATTGCAGCGCAGCTTTGTTGTAGGTCAACAAAGAGGTTAAATTAGCCAAAGTGTACAGTATGTTCTTACTGAACATTCAGATGGAGCAAATAAGGGATTAAGGATGGTAAACTGAGAGACAACAACAATGGCAAGGAGACGCTGAGCTGCAGGGGACACTTTGTAAACTGCAGGATAACAGTATGGGAGCAAACCCAACATTTTTCATGTCACCATATTCTCAGTAATCTCAATTTCAATCCAATGATCATTTGACTTCACCTAGAACAGTTGAACCTTCAGAGCCATTGCTGGACGACTGGTATTCGGGGACATCAAAGGAGCTGAGGGCGTCATTGTCAATGGACTGGGAGATGTCTTGGAGCTCCTCCATGCCGCCCATGAAGTCGTCATCGGCGCACAGGGGGCTGCCCAGCACTGAGTCCTCCAGGGGCGAGGGGGGATGGTAGTGGCTCTCCATGTCGACCATCGTGGTGGAGGAGCGTGCTGCCGGCACTCTCACTCATCAGACTGCAGACAGAAGACAAGGAGGGTGGAGGGGGAAAGACAAGGAGGTCAAAGGGTGATATGGAAACGCAGACAGGCAGGAAGACGAGATGATAATTCATTTCTAAGGTCACCTCTGTCTGAATTTGTAGCGTCAGCTTGCTAACATGCTGATGTTTAGCAGGTGTAGCATTTACCATGTTCACCATCTTACTTTAGTGTGTTAGCATGCTAATATTTGCTAGTGATAAACGATGATGATCTGAACTAAAACTTTTACCTAATGATGGTGCAAGACCTAAAGTCAGGGAATCACAAGTGAGCACAATTCATCCTCAGGGGAGCGTGAATGCTTGCACCAAATGTCATGGCAATAGTTGTTATGACCTTTCATTCAAAACCACAAATGACAACTTGATTGTGGCACTAGAGGAAAAGTAGAAAGATCTACACACAGTCATTAGGATACATCATCTGGGAACCATGAATGTTTGTCCCAATTTCTTTGCCAATCCATTCTTTTTTTATTTTAGAAACAGAGAACATAAAGTTGCCTTGGGTGTTACAAGGTCAAATCCCAGTGCATTTTCACCTATATCCTGGCATACAGTGGGTGCGGTTACATGATGGCTTCTCATTCAGAATGAAAAAAATCTGAATGAAATCATTCGGAATTAAAGTCTTTCCAGGTAGTTCACATGGGAAATATTCCTTCTGAATGAGGGTTTACACGGGAGATCAGTTTAATCGCCTTTATTTGGGTCTGTGCAAGGTTTGGGGCAGGGAAGGTTTCTGATTGGATAGGAGGTGGGGCGGATGTTACGTGTTTACGTTTATCGAAAGAAAACACTAGTCCTCGCTCCGGATAACAAGATGCTTGACGACGCCGTTCTTAGTGCCTTTTTCAGGCTTGTTTTGCTTATATTCTTGAAGCAGCAGTACGACAACAACCTTGTTCTGCTAATGCTTCGTCTGTTGAGGAGGAGAAGAGAGGTAGAAGACCGTGCTGTGGCGAATGGAAACCAGTGAGTGCAACGAGTCCAACTGCTCTATCTCAGCCCGTTGCTATGCGCGCTATATACGTCATCGCGCCAGAAGGGCAAGGAAACCAGCATGAGCAGAAAGACCGGAATGAACTTAAAGAGGAATGAGTGTATACATGCACACAAAATTCTTTCATTCAGAATTAGAAACAGACTTCCCTTACATCGGATTGAATTTTCAATCGCATTGGCCATTTTCATTCCGAATTAGGTGTCTACAAGATCACTTTTAATAGGACTGAGCTTTCATTCCGAATGAAAAGGCAATTAAACTGTCCATGTAAACCCACTCAGTTTCACACTTTTTTCAACAGCGTTTGTACACCATCAATTTCTCCCAGTATTTTGTACATTTTCCACCTCAAGTCTTAAAATAAAAGTAAATATTTCCATACAGTAAATTTCATTTATAATCCCCAGCCATTGGGCCAATGTTGGAGGATCAACTTGCAACCATTTGCAAGTTATGGCTTTCTTGCTACTTGCCAAAAGTATCTCTTAATATTCATCTTTGTGTGGGACAGTTTCAGGTATATTTCCTAAGTATAATGTGACAAATGAATAGACTAAATCCATCCCAATTATCTTATGAATCCCAGCTGCAATCTCTTGCCCAATACGGCTGTATCTTGGGGAATGCCCAGAAACATGACAATGATTTGCCAGTCAGGTTCCACATTGCCTCCAACAAAAGTCCTGGCTCTGTAGGCCTGTTCGCAGTGCTGTTAGTCAAGGGGTGGTAAAGAATCACAAAAGGTTTTTCCAACCAAACTCTCCAACCAAAAATTTAAGATGGTGAGCTATTGTCCTAGATTCTCATATATAGTGCTGGTGGCATGACAGGAAAAGACAGGGAATCACCAAAGTTGTTAGGATCCATCCTTTGGGTACCATGAATGTATGTACACAGCATTAACACTCATCCAGTAGCTGTTGAGATGTTTCAGTTTCTGGATCAAATTGTTGGACCGACTAAGCTACACACATTGCCATCCATAAAGTCAGGCCACTAAAAACTGATAACATCATTATTAGCATCAACACCTCTGAGTAGTATTTCATTATCTTCCAGTGCACAAGATTCAACACTGCATACATGATACACAGCCTACCCAGGACAGGCCTAATGACTGGTGTTGATGCAACATGTGGCCTTCCACGCTAACAGGTGCTGCATGTTTCTATAGTAGGTCAGCAGGCAGTTAGGGAATGAACGACACGGAGTATCTTATGACATAACACAGGCCCCTCCGCTCACTCCAAATACAGTAACCTTATCCTTGTAAACCTCATAGTGCGGCAGAAAGAGAAAGACAGAGGACAGAGAGACAGAGAGGAAAGCATGTGGAGGGATGAATGTAGGTCACTAGGCCCGCTTAGGCTGCGCTCTGATAGGCTAGGGTCCGGGGTTGGCTCGAAGAGGCATGACAGACTGGCTTGTAGAGTAGATGGATGACACTTTGCTGAGTAGCATAGTGGGAACTGGGAGGAGCTTGTTGTTTAAGCTTAAAGCTAGCAGAGGGACTGGACTTTATGTCACATATTAGAAGTTTATATCTGCATGTAAACTGGGTCAATCTTCAGTAAGCCCTTTCCATCAGGCCCCGCTAAGAACATCAAATAAGGGGGAGGTGGGCGGTGGCTATACGGCTATAAGATAGCAGCTGCTGGTTGTTCTCAGCCATTCAACACCTTTACACATGACTGCCTTTAGTTTTAACCTTAACTTGCCCCGTCACTGTGCAAGGTGCTGTAGACTGATTGAGAAGAGAGACTGAAACGTATATGCCCTCAGTGCCCCCTGTGAGTCTATTTAAAAGAATGACAGACGAGAACGATGATAGCCTGACATTGCCAAACCCAATCGCAATGCGAGTTATTAAAATATGAGCTTGCAGATTCGTCAGGTACCCAGAATAGAACGGTATTCCATTGAAGCAGCAACTGAAAGTAACGACCAGCTGCATATGGTTTCGCCATAGGCAAAAAAAGACAAGTAAACGTGATTGTAAGTGTTATGTGGCTGTTCTCTCTCTTTAGTGACATTTCAACCCTTCAAGTAGGAGAAAGAATTGTAGGTACATACTATTTCCAGGGCTGGTAGGTCACTGACTGACACATAGACACATATGTAATGGAACATGAATGGATGTGGATATGGATAAGCAGTAAGCTAGTCTTTAAAATCAAAGACCACAACTCTGGTGTTCAGAAGCACAAGCACAGTCCATTTACCATTTACATAATCTCACATATCTGTATATGTATGCAGAGTCTGCAGGCAACAGGACAAGATTTGGATACTGGAAGAGTTCTGGTTTCCATTTGTAGTCTGTTTATAGTCAAAGTAGTATCGACCAATCACATCTGAGCGGCAGTTAGGCTGCATTCACACCAAATCAGGTGTTGCGTGGTGGTGGTCCATGTGTCGGGGAGTGGAGGATGGAGACCAACTACTGTACAAGAAAGCCTGTCTCCCCATCTCAGCAACTTGGTATTTGCTTTCGCTAAGTTTGTTTGTTGGCTTAAAAGATCTGTAGAAATCTTTTTTACCGTCATTTCTGTGGGATCTTTACTGCCACAAAAGACAACACACAATCAAAGTGAGTGCTCTCCTTTGTAAGACAGTACACACAAGCTGCTAATGCATGCTTTATGTCTTTAACATTTAGTATTTAACAACAAAAAGAGACTTGGTCCTGTGGACTGCGGGCGTCTTTCCAGTCAAATCGCCGGTTATGTGACTGACCATGGCAACTTGACATTAGGTTGCATTTCAACAAAAGTTGAATCTGTTTCCAAAATCGGTGTGAATGCAGCCTCAAACAGTCTGTGTGGAGAGGTGAAACGCACTGGCCGAAATGCAGTCTTGGACCTATCGGCTATGCTTTGACGACAATTTAGCTTTATATTAGCTTTCTTTTTATTTATCTGTTTTCATAAGCAAATATCTGCTTCTAGAGATTAGCCAAAGGAAAGGCACACACAAGAGGAAGTCTTGGCCCTGATATTCGCTGGCTACACCGGATCCCACGAAATATTGGCCCCAAAGCAGGGGTCGGCAACCTATACTATCAAAAGAGCCATTTTTGATCAAAATAATAAAAAAAAAAATCTATCTGGGGCCAGGAAGGTAACACAGCCTATTAAGTCTAAATCAACCAATCAACATTATTAATAGGTATAAATTAGCATTCATTAATGTGTTTTACCACAAGGTGTCTACTCTGCAGTGGGCTCTTAATGATTATTTGGTACTTTAACCTTGCAGCGTTGGTGGTACAAGCAAACAAACCTGTCCACACTCACACAATACTTCATTTTCCTCCAAGACTTTTCCTTGTTTGGGTTTGGAATCCCGAGCTAGCTTTGCTAGGAAGACTTGAGACTAGCTACTGCTACTGAGGTTTGCCAACATTTAGATGAAAAGGTGCAAGACCATAGATGTATGATGCACATTTTAGTTGATGAAAAGGTAAAAAAAAAAAATCTTATTTGGTGCATAGGCTACACGTCTTTACAGTTGAAGAATGTAAGAACTTCTTGAGGTTTACAAAGATGAAAAGTGAAGTGTTAACAGTTATTCATTTACATTACATTAACATTTACAAGCCACTGGCAAGGGGCAAAAGAGCCGCATGTGGCTCTGGAGCTGCAGGTTGTCTACCCCTGCCCCAGAGGCTTATCGTCCTCAGACCAATAGCTGACGGGTTATGAGGTTGACATTCATGTGGAAACAGATAACAGATTAATGAGTGAATCTGATCATAACCTGGAATGCATGTTCTGGAACATGGAGGTTAGAAATTTGGGGTACATGACGTCCATATGTCTATTAAAAACATTGGTATGTAATGATAACTTGTGTACTGGCAAATGGATAAAACTTGATACCAACACTTTAAGGGCTGGAGCCTTTGGGAAAGACAGCACAACAGTTTCCAGGTTTGAGCACAAAACAAGTGATGAACTAAATTGATCATCAAAGTCTACAGCCCACAGGAACTCAACTGAATCCAAAAGTAGAAACCCCTGAAGATTCCCAAAACACTACTCTACATGAAAAGAAGCCTGGCATGTGAGCGGGCCGCTTTACTGAGCTAGTCTCTTCAATACACTTGTAATTCTGAATGGAGCCAGTGTTAGCTCTGCTAGGATAAAGCAAACCTCTTTAGCATTCAGCCTCTAGCTCCTGACCCTCAGGTCTTCCTTTAGAGGACATCCTGTTTCATACACTCACTTCACTCAGCACTGTCTCATCATAACACTGCTTCAAGGGGAAAAATACAGACGCTTCTTGGCTAAAGTTAAAAAACCTTCATGCTGTCTATTTTGACTACAGTCCATTAACTGAGGCAAGTTGCTGTCAAGTGGTAGGTTGAAGTAAATCTGAACTAACAGACTATCGTAAAAATATTTTATGTGTCAACAAACACCCACTGCACGCATGACTTTCTATTCAAATAACATACATGTGTCCTTTTCTGAACTCATGCCTACCAGCAGCCATTAAGTGGACCATGCTAACCTTGTGTTGCCAGAAACATACAGCATAACAATGTAAACACACAGAGCCGCTTAGCTGCAGACATCTTGTGGATTTAGACAGAGAGAGACACAGAGGGGAGGACGGGGGGGCAGGAATGTCAGTTAAGCTACATTACAAGGTCTTTATCAGCAACGTGCGAGACAGAGTGAGCAAGTGAGGGAGGCAGAGAGGGAAAGAAAACAGCGGTTCCTACGGTAACAGCAGGCCTTTGTCATTTAGGTCAAGACCTCTCTTGTGCTCACTCAGCCAAGCTTGCTGAGGGCAACGCGCACACTGAGAGGAAGATGAGCAAGGTCATACATGTTTGTGTGGGTTAGGGTTGGAGTTGGGGTCCAAAAGGGGAGGGGGGAGGGGTTACACTGACAATAGACCAGCAACCCAGAGCCTCTGAGGTCGCCATGACGATGCCACGACAATGCCAATGCGTTGATCATGCTTTGAAATCAGCAGCGCTGGGTGGGCAGCAGGCATGTGTTATATCATACAACCGCTGGAGTTCAATCTCGCATCATTAAAATCAGTAAATCCCATTACAGTCTTGTGCATTACTGAGTCTGCAGCAGGGATCACAGCAGGGCCGGATGTATGAGTGGAGCATAAATAATCCATACTGTCCGATGGATTCCTGCACAGTTGCTTAGCGTGTTCGCCCAGCCCCCCATGTTATGCTCATCCATCGCAGTAAAGACCCACATTAGACAGACAGGCCACGAAGCTGTTAGCAAGCTCCGAATGAGGCAGATAGACACGCTCTGAATGAGACCCAGGCATGCAGGCGGCCTCCTACTCTCCCAACAGGAAAGGACTTAGAACAGCGTGAAGTTAGTTTACACAGTCGTCTGAGATCTTTAAGGAAAACGGTCTGTAAATCACCTGCACTGTTGAGCCGACAGCCTCGGTAGAGATATCCATCACTCACGAAGAAGTGCACTTAAAGCTGATCATGTTATCTAATCCTGTGGCATCTCTACATCCACTCAGATCCACACAGGCTACAGCTGATAACTGAAAACTATATATCACACAGCCTCCTAGCTATTCTCTCTGGGGCATCCAATAAAGCTCTGTGCCTTCCAGATCTATCAACGATGAGGGCAACAAACAGCAAAGGGTGAGATGACAAGGAGACACAGATAGAGCTGGCGGCAGACCAAGACATTAGAGGTGTGTACGGGCTTGTCTGCCAAGGCGTGGAAAAGAAAACATTACTGAAAACTCTGTAGTCCTTCCAACTAGGAGAACATACCTTGGCATTGAGAGAGGACAGAACAGGGATGAGTTTCTCACACTGCTATCAGTCTATAAAACGACGTGCTTTTCAAAAGACTGTTGGTCATAGTACAATTTATAGAATATAAAAAAACAATAATAACTTAAGTAAACAAACTGCCCTACCTTCCTCATCCAAAAACCTGGAGTCTTCCATGCAACTTTGGTCCCTGACAACATCACATCCAGCTCTGTTTGAATAATCATTCAGTGTGTGTGTGTATGTGTGTGTGTGAGAGAGAGAGAGAGGACTACAGGTTAATGTTTAATCCACCTATCCTGTGGTGTGAGTGCTAACAGGCCTGTCAGATGAAGGGCCCCAGGGGGCATAACGGTGGTCTTAGAGCATGAATATGGGCTGATGGGGCTGACCCACCAGCTCCGCCTGTCCATTTGTTTGAAGAGTTCACTCCATGAGCTAAGTCTGGACCGTGCCCGCAGTGTAAACACTCAAGCTAACCCTTATCACTAAGGGCCGATATTGCTGGCCGGCGCCCTCTCTATCGTTATGGAGATGGACCAAAGTACAGAAGAATTGATTGACATTGGACTTTAGCTGGAGTCTGCGACAGATGAGCCGTATGATAGTTACCAGTTCAATCGTTCTGTTATCAGGTCACGTACCTTGGCGTTTCAGGGTCAGTGACCTTTAAATGTACAGCACACTGTGTCTGCCATTTTAAGACCTGAAAGGTCCAAACTACTGTGTTTGCTAATTTGAGTTCCTAAATATAAAACCATGCAGACTTTACATGTTTATGGCTGTTTTAAGAGGCTAATGCCATAAAGGTGTATATATTTTTGGATGTATTATTCTCACATTTCCAGACATCTATTTGTTTCTATTCATTTTTGTACATTATCAAAATCTATTAGCAAATATGATTGAGTTGCTTAATCCATCACCATGAACATTATGCCTGCATTAGCCATTGACAGTATTATATTAGTGCTATGAGGTAATGCAGTTTATGTGCAGATTGACTTGAAACTTCTGCACTGTATTACCTTGCAATAGAAATATTATGTTGACAAAAATAATTAGGAGTATAGGAAATTATCAATACACTGTGTCATTTTTTTTAATTAGTAGTTTTCTGTCTGAAAAATGTCACATTTCTCCAACAACCCATTCCTCCAAAGTCCTTTTTCTCTGAAAATACACATTCCCCGCAGTTACACAACCTAATCGCCAGAAAAAATGTCGGCATTGTTCATGTCCGTCAACCATGGATATGTTACATTTGACAACAATCCTGTGGTGAAAGTGTGGCTGATTTTAGGCACAAAACCACTTGGTTATGGTTAGGAAAAATCTTGTTCTGGGTTTAAAAAAAAAATCATATTTGGTGGCACAAAAGGTGTTGGAAAAGCAGAGACAGATCTGTGAAAACATCTGGGATCGGTGGCTCAAATGTCACTGGGAAACGCAGCGAAGGGTTTGTGAAGCACCCACGATTGATGACCCAAATGCCAATGAAAAATGTCACAAAGGATTGATAAAATAACCTGAGAATGGTGGCTCAAACTCTGTAAAAACAACTGGGATCAGTGGCTCAAACTCCACTGAGAAACGCCGTGCATGGTTTGTACAAACACCTGAGGTCAGTGGCTCTGACGCCACTGAGAAATGCCACAAAGGTTGGGTATAAACACCCAGGATTGGTGGCTCAAACACTGCTGAGAAATGCAGTGAAGGGTCAGTAAAAACACCCAAGATCAGTGGCTAAAACATCGCTGAAAAATACCGCAAAGGCTTGTAAACACACCTGGGACAGGTGGCTCAAACACCAGTAGAAAACTGAAGCTAACTACAGGAAGTGTAGCCTGGTTCCAGACCATAGACCCTGCCCACTCAACTGAGTAGGCTTGCATCTCTGGTCTGGCATACCGCAATGAATTTGCGATTTATCTCATCCAAACGATGGACGGACCAATGAACGCCGGGGGTGGGTCGGGTCTAGCGATTAGCCAATCAGCGCCACGCTGATGTCAAGCTGTGCGCCGGTGGGTAACTGGTGAGGATAGCAACAATGGCGACCGCTACAGATCCTACAGACCACATTAACGATGCTATCGAGGTATTTCGCCACTACTCGCGTTAATGGAGGACCAAATTAAGGAAGCTGCTAAACTGGATTTAACGGCGATGCAGCTGGGCGTGCACGACAACGGAGACATTTTAAACGGGCAATGCTCGCTTGTTTTTGACAGTTTTCCTGAATTAGATTTAAAACAATCATAATATATCGCCTTGCTTACAGTGTCCCAATATGTAAAGGATTACACAACTCTAGCAAGTTTTACTGGTTTGCTCACAGAGTTTCATAGTATATGGAAATGAATGGGAACAATGGCTGCTTAGCACTGGAGGCTTTATGTATTCAACTACATGTTATCTATTCCACTGATGAAGGAAACCTGCATGAACTCACTTTTTCTACAAACTGGACAGGAATTGGGATTTTTATGAGGACAAGTGTTTCTCAAGATGAGCTCTTCTTTCTCTGGCTGTGAGCATAATCTGAACACCCGTTGCTGCACCCAGTTGAGAAATAAAACAGCAAGTTACATAAGCCCCAGTGGACTCTGACCCCGGCAGTGACAGCGTGTTCAGTGTCAAAATAATAATTAAATGCTCACACATGGTCACAAGACAGAGCCCATACAATATGACCATACAACACTGCCAAAGGTGCAATGTGACAGTGTATCACGTTACCTCAAAGACCTACGCTGACCTGACCCTTCATGCCGGCCGTTTATAGCACGTCACTGCGTGGTGGAAAGTGTGCATGTGAGTGTGTTGTGGACTCAATACAAGCACGTGAAAAATTATGGTGACATTTACACTGACATTACATATGGTGAAAAAAAAATATTACCTGTAGTTATCAGTTTGGGGGAAACAGGTGGCAACATAGAAAATGTCCACAATCTGAATGTAGACACATGGACGTGGGTGTGTTGTTGTTTGTTGCCTGCATGCCACACTGACTCACTGTTGTCATGACCTCCAATAAAATGAGACATTTCACGGAAATTGTTTCATCATCAATGTTTTGGTTTGAACAAGTTAAAGAGACAGTTCGGATCTTTTGAAGTGGGGTTGTGTGAGGCACTTATCTATAATCAATGTATCACAGTGAGGTCAGTCGGCATGCCCCCAGTTTGGAGAAGCAGGCTGGAGTCCAACATGGACGCTAAGCAAAGTACTGCTGTTGAGGCGTCTGCAATAAAATGTATTTTAACTACAACAAAATGGTCTCACCTGAAAAAAATCTGTATCAGTGTAAGTATACACCATATTTTACTGCTTTACGTTACTGTTAGACAGATATTTCCAACAGGAAAATGAAGTCGTTATGTGGCTTTCTTCAAAGCCAGACTCCATTAAGAAAACCAGTGATTTAACATTGCTTATCACAGGAGCCTCTGGTGTACTGCTGCCTTGATCAGTTACTTTCTTTGTATTGCTGTGTGACTTTGGGTCTTTGAAAGGTTAGTTTGGATTCACCCAACTCACACAATAACACAAACTAACTAACTGATCAAGGCAGCGGTACACCAGCAGCTCCTGTATTCAGCGGGCTAAAATCACTGCTTTTGTTAATGGAGTCTGGTGGCTTTGATAAGAGCACAGATGGGGAACTGAACAAGCAGTTTAACATAAAGTTAAAGCAGTACAGACATCAACTGTATGTACTACACTGACTATGGATAAACACCACATACACCCCCCCACAAAAAATCCGAACAATCCCTTTAAATATTGTTAGATACTTGCAGATCTTTGCATACGTCTGAAATATGTTTGATTTGACCAGCTGCCATCATCTCCAGCTGTTTTGTTTCTCACAAGGCTGCAATAGATGAGTCATTTTTGGCTGTTTACTTGGCTGATATATCAAGCATTTTATATCGTAAGTATTAAATAAATATTAGTTTCCAAAAAGCTGTTACACACAGAGGGGCAATAAGGTTGCATACTGAAGCATTGAGCCATCAATGTACGGAGCAGCTGTATTTAAAAGCAAGTGATTGACAGTAAATCTAACTGCATGGGACATGTTTGTCTGGGTGGACATGATATACTGGTAGTTGTTAATAAGAATATAGTCTGTGTTTTCTACTTTGAGTCTAATGTTCCAGCAACACTGAGGTCATATGGAGAAAAAGACAAAGCTGCTGTGTAACCTTGACTTGCAGTATAGCCGCAGCCTAACCAGCTACCCCAGTGTGTTGGATGTATTTGCAGCTGAACAAATGGAAGGCTCCACCCTCACTGTTCCCAGCTGCTAAAATCAACAATCACTAACAACGCTGTCCTTAAGCAACACCTCCATTTGGTGCCAAACGCTGGCTCCTGGCTGCCACTTTGCACTTATTTCCAAATCAGTCACAAGGATGAAGCAGGCCACCATTACAAAACCTCCCTGCAGTACATCCAAACTGTAAATTTCAGAGGGGGGGGAAAACTGCCGCAATTTGTTCCAGCTGCTTTTATCACTTGACAGATGTAGGGCCGGGGTAACGAGACAGCAAGCGGCGCTTGAATGTGTTAAAGGGGGCCAACAACACCATAAAGTGCCTTTATGAGTCACGTGTATTGCCTGTAAGTCACCTTAACTTCACCTTTTTTTATGATCTACACCATCATCGCTCAGGGTTTGTAGTGTTTATTAAATCTGACTGATTTTCTTACCATTGCATACTCTTAGTGACAAACAGCAACTGTGCTGGATGGCAGAACATCAGAACTGTTAAAATATTGTATAAAAATATTAGAAGATTGCAGTATTTAGCATTTTCTGCTGATGCAGTACATGTGGATATTCTTTGTCTCCATTACTGACATGCAAGTGCTTGTAAACAATTTTAGAGCAGTGGAAATTCTTTGAATATCGAGACAGACAAGTTTGATTTATATGCACTGGTGTGCTCTATACATCAGTAGAGACCGTGCACAAGTCCCCTACATAAATAAAAGTATCACACATGATCAGCACAATGTATATGTCAAGGCTTTAGTGCCGATGAGAAGGGAATGTTCAAGTGAGTGTGTACTGTGCACCAGTTGCTCCTGAGACTCTGCCAAGATGCAACACCCCCATGCCTGGGTAACACCAGGACAGCAGACACAGCTCTCAGTCTGTAGCTGTGTACGTTGACAGACCACCTGAGCAGTGCTGCCAAGATAAATATAACATTTAACATGTTGTGATTTAAGAGGACAGCTCACGTGCTACAGCATTACAGGGGGTATTTAGATTCTTAGCATGATGCTAGCAACACATTCTCACTCTTAACTTGTCAAATAGAGAAGCCTGGTCAGTGGCACTATGCTTCAAAGTATGGTGCTCTAGGTACCTGTCTGGCGTTAGTTTTGGACCTGTCAGTTAACTGTTAATTTCCGCTCATTACATGCAGTGGTTTCTTTTAAAATTAACTTCTGTCTCAATGAAAATGTAGGTTTCGCCACCAAAAATTGAGCATAGTGTTAGTTCAGGCAGGACACAATGTCAAGCTCAGCTCACATCCCAGCTACAGCAGCTGATCTCAAACAGCTCAATCAACTCATGGAGCAGCTGACTGATGGAAGGGAGTCAGCTGATAGATTACATGATTCATTTCTATGCAACAAATTGTTGAATCTCATTCAGGGCGCCCTATTTAAACTGCTCTGGCCTGTCTACTGTTGCTGCTTCCTCTGCAAGCCGCTTTGCAACCTGCCTCCACCCCAGCTCCACCTTTTCATGCTGTGTCTGACTTATCAGTGTCATTTCTGTTTGTCATTGATGCTGCTCTGTTCTGTTCCTGGGGTCTTTGCTGCTGCTCTTCCTACCTTAGGCTCTCTATGTAGGCGCATGGAAGGGCAGAGAGGTGTGCTCTCTCTGCCTTAAGCCTTTCCATGGAAGTGTGGAAAAGGCTTTCTGTGTAGGTCCAAGGAAAGGTAGAGAGACTCCAGAACAGAGTCATTCAGCCAAATATAATACTGCAAATGGAAATAACGTTTGCTTTGACTAAAGTGTTCCTGACTGAACTACATTAAGTTTAGGCAACAAAACTTCTTGGTTGGTTTAGAGAAACGATTGTGGTTTGGGTTAAAGTTACAGTAACTTTATGAGTTATCTATTGGATAATATTAAACCTGTTGCAAGAAAATCTTGGAGTCCGGTTTTGAGCAGCATCTCACGCAGCTTGTGCAATCATGTTTTCATCATCTTAGAAATATTCAAAAAATACAATCCTAACTTTTAAAGACACTGAGACAATTTTACATGCCTTCATCTCTTCACACGTGGATTACTGCAACAGCCTCTTTTATTGCCTGAATCAAAAATCTATTAATCGATTCCAGACTGTACAGAATTCAGCTGCCAGGCTTTTAACCAGAATCAAGAGACATTATCACATCACTCCAGTGTTAGCCTCTTTACACCGGCTCCCTGTATGTTTTAATAGATTATAAAATTTCACTGCTAACTTTCATGGCTCTCCATGGTCTCTCTCTCTCCCAGCTATATCTCCGACCTTTCAGTGCCATACAAGTCAGGGCGTACTTTGAGGTCCTTGGGCAGAGGACTTTTGTCTGTTCCAGAGGCCTTTCTGAAAACTTCTTAAAACATACATCTCTCCTTTTATTGGAGAGCCTTTCCTGATTTTGCTTGAGTTTTAAGTTCATTTAGACGGTCTTTTATTTCCTCAGTTTTTGTACACTGAAGTCTTTTTCTCAGTTCTTTTAAAAGTTGTTGTTTTCACGTCTTGCCTGTTTTAATTATTGACATGTAAAGCACTTTGTCACACTTTGTAAATAAAGATTATTATTATCATTAGCATTACATTATTATAACACTTCTTCTTTTTCTGGCGTATGTCCTTAGACCTTCAGCTCCGTTGAGGCAAGCCAGTCCAGTGTTTCATCATCCAGGTCAATTAGACCAGGATCGCCATTCGGTGGCCAGTGTTTGGGGCAGCTGGTTATTATGTATTCCACAGTTTGCAGTGGGCATTGTCCTTGAGACCCCATTTTTGCATTGCTGCCCGAAAGCATCTTTTACCTGTCCTCAGGCAGTTGAGGGTTGTCTATTGCTTTCGTGGCAGGTGCTGGCCGGCAACATTATAACACTGGAGTTAGTTGAAAGCCCGGTACATCTCATACAGACGCTTTAAGCCAAGTGCCGCTGACCAGGCTGCCGTATTTGATACCCTGGGAATGAGAAGTGATTGTTGCTGGATCACTCTGGGAGGAATCTTCGCACTCTGGTAAATAAGATATTTAGGTTTTGGACTGTTGTGTCGACAAAACAAGCAGTTTAAAGATGTCATTTTAAAATCTGGCAACGTGTTGGGGCGTCGGTGGCTTAGTGGATAGAGCAGGCACCCCATGTACAAGGCTGTTGCCGCAGTGGCCCGGGTTCGATTCCAGCCTGTGACCCTTTGGTGCATGTCATTCCCCCTCTCTCTCCCCCCTTTCACACTTAACTTTCCTATCAATTAAAGGCAAAACTACCCAAAAGAATATCTTAAAAAAAAAAAAAAAAATCTGGCAACTTGTGATAAGCATTTTTCTCTATTTTCTGAAATGTTAAAGGCTAAACAATTGATCATAAAAATAATCTACAGATTCATCAACCCCAAAAATAATCACCAAAAAGGTATCCAAAAAGGTCGTCTTCAATCTTCCCCAATCTCCCATGCTACCTTCATCTTATCCCAAAACAATCTCTGCGCTGAGGCGTGATCAAGAACTTTCCAAAAAATGTTTTAAGGGAGTTTCTGCATTACTGGAACAACAATATAACGGGGATCGCCAGAGTGGATAAATCACCAACACTGAGATGAGAACAACATGACGCTGGAAGCATTTCTCTCTGCTCAGACAGCTGTGTGTATCTTATTACATTTTCCAGCATGACACTGGAGTCCTGAGTTCCCCCTTTCTGGCTGCCAAACCAGCCTACGTGTTTGTGGGGAGGCATGCAGCACACAGGCCTGGTGACAGAACAACACTAATGTGCTACTGTAGTGGGATCACAAAGGCCCAGAATGTTCTTTGAGCCTTCCTACTTGCAACAAACTGTAATCAGCAAATCTTGAAAACAGTTACATATTCACACACTCCGCCATCACCTCATAAAAGATATCAAATACTTCACTAAAAGCATACATCTAAGCTTCACGGCTGCCACACAGCATGGTTATGTTGCGTCATATAGCAGTCCTCCCCCTAAACTTCTTAGCCGTGTCATCTTAATAAGCACTGTGAGTTTCCATGCTGGTGTCAAAGACCTCTGTTACACCAAAATAAACAACACTGACATTAGTTGAATACAGAAGAGGCCTTGAGTTAAATGAGGTTAAAGCCGATGAATATGTCTCTGTCTGAGCTTATGAGTGGACCTGAAAGAGAGCGGGCTTCGTCAGTAATAGAATTAGAGTGCGAGAGTAGATCAGACCGGGGATAGGTGATTGATGAGGATTTTTCCAGGCCGACGCTCACGAGGATGAGGATCAGACCCCATTGCCTCGATTTCAAGTTGACAAGAAAGTGAGTGAATCTTCCAGCCATGGTGTTGGGCTTAGACGAACAGGATGTTGAAGAGATGTGACTCTTACATAAGCACACCAGAAACATTAGGACTGGGAGAGACAAAGAGGTTGTTGTGAGAAAGACATTAATTTCAACAGACCTGTCAAATCCTCCTTTCCCGTTCCCTTGTGGGTGAACATACAACAGCATCCCTCCCCAGTCAATCTCCTGTCCAGAGCTGCTTAACTGTAAGTCTGGCTGGAGGTCCTCAATCCTATTCAACCCAGAGGGACTTTACCATAAGGGAGGCTCAAAGGGGAATAGATCTGACTCAGGTGAAGGTCAAACCTGAGCGACAGAGGACACAAGTTGCAAGACAAACATCCACAAAGACCACGCTTGGCCTGGAAATAGCAATGCAGAAAAACTGTGTTGCAGATACCAACAAAGAGGGTGAAATGTGATCCAAGAAGTCTGGTTTAAATAACACATCCAAGAGTTTGAAGGCTTATCAGACATCAAAACACTGGTCAGCTGAGGGATTTTCTGCAAAGTTATTTTATCCTCCTTCTCGATGACTGAAGTAAACAGTAGAATTTAACTTCTTCCATTATTAAGTAATCTACAAATGTGTGTTTGCCAGATGTTGTTGCAGTGCACTGCGGCATCCATGACCCCCACTGTGCTAATTCAGTGGCCTCCATAAGTGAACAGGAAGGTGGCGCTTTGTGAGTGCTATTGCGCAAGCGAAATGCTTCTCTGCCCTGTTTGGTTCAGTTCAATTGAACTCAAGTTTGTTTGCCCCCTAAGTGCAGTTCGTCTGGGCAGGTGTGAACTCATCAGCAATCGCACTCGGGTGCTCAACAGAAACAACTGGACAGCGACCTTCTTGAAGAGGTGGTCTCGGTCCGGTTACAAAAGAACTCTGGTGCAATCGTAAGATGTGTATACGGCAATCAAGGTGGCGGAAAGATAGATAGTGGAGATGCTGCAATGCAAAGGGGTGGCATATCAGAGTTGTACCGCGACCATTATCTATCACCAGAGGAAGCCAAGGCAATAAGAAAGGAGTACCCACACAACAAGGATGAAATCATAAAAAGGCATGTCGACCTAGCAATCATGTTTTGACTTCACACTTTGTGACTGATAAGACCCAATAAGGAAGTGAACGTGGGTGTCTGCATCATTGTTTTCAAAAGTTTCTGAGTGTCCAAACTAAAACGCAACTCTGAAGTTTTCAAATTTAAACAGGGTCAGCAGCATTTTCAAAGGTATTTGTTTTAGGGGTTCCAAAAGGCCGAAGCAATGTGGACACTAGGCGTAAACATCTTGTAAGTATTAGTGTGGATGTAGCCTCAGCTCTTCTAACAGTGCCTGAAATGCCTCCCTCCACACCTTACCAATGTCTGAGTTTTGTTGCGTTCAAATAAGTGCAACCTCATGAATTTCTTCGAGGACAGATTGCCCAAAAGAGATCCCTGTTACTCCCATTTGAATGATTATCACATGTTGCCTCCTGCTGCTGTGTATAGGCTTTTCAATCCCCTACTGAGTGTAGCCATCTGGAAAAGCTATACTCATGTTTGCCTTTAAATGTGGTTGGAAGACACTTCGTGAAACCTGGAGACTCTTATTTCTTTGGGGTTGCTCTGACAGATGAGATATACCAGAAGCACCCTTGAACCTGAACAGACAGTTACAAGGCGGTGGTAGAACTGGTCTTGCCAATGATTATCTACAAGCAAAACTAAAACTACTTTTAATTCACACAAAACAAATGTTGGATGTTGGGATCTAATACAGTGACTTGTCCTCAGATCACATGCTCTCAAATCTATGCCCAACGCTAACATTTTTTCCACCGCTCTTTGGCCAGCGGTTATGCAGGAACTTGGAAAATAGGTCAGTGGAACTAGATTCTTGTTGCTAAACATACTTACAATACATCTCTTTATGAACCCACAACCATGACAAATGATGAAGGCTTGAGACTGCGCACTTGAGAGCAGAACCTGAAAGTCCTGTTTGAGGAGCTGAGAGGAGAAAACTCTGCCTTTAACTCCCGTATTGTTTCTGCATCTACAACTCTGTCACTCAGGGCTGTTAATGCAACCAGGCAGAAGCTGATTACAGGTCTCAGGTTCCCGGAGACAAAACTGTCAAAGCTTTTCAGCACAGCTGGACAGAAACTAACTATGGAAAAAAACATTGGCAAGGAAAGTTCCCTTAAGCCTGAGTCAAAGAAGCACAAACACTTGTTTGAGCATGGGCAGGTCGGACAGTTTGTTTCTTAAGACATTCATGTATTGTGCATGAGAGATAAGGGTATCTTAAATGCTTTGTGTCCCTCTGATTACAATAGTGAAGTCTTAAGATGAATAAGAAGTGCTGACAGACTAACCACACCTTTAGAAAAGAGAAAAAAAGATGCCCACTTGCTAGTGCAATCAAAGTTCTGCAGACAGTGAGACACACGTCCTCCTACACCACAGCGTCTACTGAAATCTACCATCTGAAATCTTTACACCTTTACATTCTTAAATGATACCTTGACGCAGTAACACAAAAAAGTTACCTGCTCTTACTACTTCATCAAGGCTTTTGATATCATCACTTGGAACATTTTTAGCCCATGAACTGATTTATTCTTATCAGTCTAAGGGGGAAAAAATACTCAACTTGATGTTTTCAATTTACTTTACCGGGTCAACACAAACAAAAAACACTGTCACTTTTAGGCTGCGTCAAACGTTGCGTGATTATTAATGGATTTCTGACCACACACTCACCAGAACGATGAGGTGGTTCTGAGTGAAGACCTTTGATCCCAAGGTAAATGCCACGTCGATGTGGAGACTGGCCTTAAGGGTTAGCAAATAAAGGGGGGGTTCATGTAAAAGCCTGGTACACAGAGGACTGAGTTGTCTCTCAGTGTGTTTAGAAGTGGACTGCAGAATGGAGCATCTGTCTTCAGATCACCTCCAAAGTCTCACTTTTGGGAAACATGTCAGCAAAGAGCCAGACCTCCAGATACAGCTTTCCAATCATTAATAAAAACTGAAGTCTCTTCTAAAAAATTAAGGTTGGAAAACATATGTATATTCTATTAATATCGTGATATGAGACAAGATATCGTAAGTGTTGTCTTTTCCTGGACTGTTCTTTGCCAGACTGTTCTAGCTGCCTTTACCCACTTAGTCACTATATCCACATTACTGATGAATATCTAGCAATATCTCATTGTGTAAATATTTTGCGAAAGCACCAATAGTCAACCCTTCAATATCACCGCAATTTTCTCCATATCGGCCAGTCCTAAAACAAACCTTCAACCACCACATATCAGTCTGGAGTCACTGTGATATCCAGTCAGCCCTAATGTCATCTTACAATTAATGCAACAAAGTTAAAATAAATCAAGATTTCAGCAAACTGAGAAGTTGGACCGTTGAGGGCTTTAAAGGAATACTCCACCCACAAAATGACCATCTGTATTTCAGTTAGTCTCGCCATGTTACCTCCACTTTGTTAAGAAAACTTTGTTTTTCCCGCATGCCTCCAAGGAAAACGGCACACAAATTGATTTTTTGACTGCCTGGGGGCCATGTTTAACAACAGCAAAACCACATCAAGACTAGGGCTGAGAGAATAAACAATTATGATAATCATCTTGATATAATTTTCCTCAATAGATAATGAATGTCCAATAAATCCTCCATACAATTAAACTACACATAAGTCCACAGAGAGGGGGACAGTAGTGCACCTTAATCACCAGTTTCCACCTGCCATTAACCAGAAGAAGAAGAAGGAGCAGTAGTAGTGGTAGAAGAAGAAGATGCGACTGGCCACTAATGGTTAAGGTAAAATTATAATTAGGTTTGCAATGGTAGGAGATTTTCATGGTATGATAACAGTCTCAGAAAATATTGTGGTTTCATGATATCAGGATAACAGACTTCATATTATTATCAGTCAGAATGAGCCTTAAAGGAATGAAAATGGAAGAGTTATTGTTGGCTGAACAAACATTTTATTACTGTAACTGAATAAGTAATATTAATTTAATACATTTCCTTGTCCGTAAACATGATTTCTGTCTGAGTCATGTCAAATGGATTTTCATTTGCAGTAAATGACCCCATGTTATTTAACAATGTCATGAAAGACGGTCTTCTTCTATTGACACACTGTGGGTGTACAGCTTGTACAGACAGTACTGGCCACAGTTGAGATTTTCCTTTGGTTTACATTGTCAGCTAAAACACTTCCTAGATGTTTTCACCCGCCTGTACAAAGAGTTTGACGTGCTCCTGACCAGATTTGAGATTTCTTTATCTATCCATCCTTTGATTAGAATTGCTTTGACTCTACCACAGATTTATGAAATGTTCTGCTGTTTGGCAAATATTTGTCTGGTTCTGACAATAACCATCTAGTATCTTCAACTGTCACTAAGCAGCAGCAAAAAATCAGCCATTTAACTTGAAATAAATCATAATCTTGACTTTTTTCTTGATAATTATCAGTATTGAGTATCGCTCAGCCCTAATCAAAACATCCATTTACAAACTCTCACACAACTCCTGCTGTATAATCTAAGTCTCATTTATGTAGTCGTAAGCTCAGTACCTCCCAAACACATGAATTTTTGCTAAAACTTCAATTAACAGCCCAAGCTATTGTTTGCTTAAATCACTGAAATCAACAGGCTCATATTTGGGACAGGCCTTTGATTCCTTTTACACAAAAGATCAGGAAATACAAACACTGATTAATTGTTTAAATAAACCAGTATGAATATTACTCTTTAAAAATAAGGCTTCAGATCACATATCACTTATGAATCATTCTTTTGATCTAGCTCCAACAGACAGGGCGTCAGAAAGAGTTAGGCACTCGAGCATACCAACACAACCTCACTTTATCCTGTTAAACAACACTCACAACTTGGATTATGGACTAAAGGAATATGAATAACTTACAGAGTAATCGAGGAACGGACACATAATTTGAGGTAGCCAACAACCCGCTTTTACACATCCGAAAAACTTCTATCAAAAAAAATGAACTGCTTGGCAACCAGACCAGGCTTCTAATTGAGACAGGCCATTATTTGTCAAAATGTGAAGCCACAACGGGCTAATAAGAGGGACTGGGTGTTTAAAAAATGGGACTAGGCTTTAAATTGAAGTTTAATGGTATTTAAAACTGAACTGAAAGTGAAACTAATCTATGCTCTTTTCAAAGCCAGGCTCCAATACTAAGGGGTTTTTATGAAAAGGGTTGTGTCTAGGAAATACTGAGCATCCGATCAGATAAGTAAGACTTGGATTGTACTGCATGAGTTGTGTGAGAGTTTGTAAACAGACGTTTAGATAGAGTCAATCGATCAATAAATCAGTATGTTCCATGAAGGCATGTAAGAAAAGTTAACATGACATTACTAATTGTTATACACATGGTCATTTTGTGGGTGAAGTATTTAACTTTGGAAACCCTTGAGAAAAGAAGATCCCACACACTGTTTTTGCTCTGCATCTCAACTTATTTGTCAATTAGCATTTTAGTCCCTCCAGACTTTTGTCAAGCGCATTTCAACTGACAGCAAACAAGAAAGGGACAGTTAAAAAGAGTAAACAACTGTAATTACACACAGGACCCTGCCCCCTGTGGGAAAGGAAAGGCGACATTGCTCAGGGGGAGCAGGACAGGTACAGCAGGATTTAGCTCAAATTTCCCTTTCACAGGGCAAAAGTGTTCTTAAGAAATGAGCACTGCGAGGCGGTCAATGAGCTCACCTGTAGATGAATTAACTCCATGCAAAATTGTGGAGTTTGGTAACTCTTCAATCACGACCATCACATGAAAAACAACTCCTGTTCCACCTTTGAGAGGCATTCAGCGGTGAATAATTATGTAACAGAGTGGTTGTGACACACTTCTGTTAACTCCGAATGTTCACACACACGAAGAGGAGTCACAGAGAGGTGGCTCAGGGTTATTTTAACAGTTACTTTAATAGCACCTGCAGCTACACATTAACCACCGCCTCACCCGTTCCTCCATTTGACTCTTCACAGTTTGCGCTACAGAAACACTTATTAACAGCCATAAGCAATCCTAAAAATGTATGGTTTCCAGGCAGGATTTCAAGCCTGTCCTGGGAGGCTGGTTTAAGGCCAGTGCCTGTCTGACACCTCTCATCAGCTGTCACATTTCCTCTGTATACTGTGTCATAGAGCCAAAAAATACAAGTTCCTAGTGAGAATCAAAAACTTAATTTTCTAATATGAAGCTCACTGCAAACAATATTTACACTTCAGAAGGTGCATGCTGGTGTTAAGCAGGTGCTTCTTGCAATGTCTCCACTGCTTTACACCTGCCTGAAACTGCATATGCATCAGCTCTTCACATTTACTGTGCTTAATTTGACCTTTTGATATTATTGCCACAATCACCGGTGCATCAAACATGCACCGGTGACAAACAACAGCCTTATGAGCAATCCACAGCTCCTTCACAGCCTCTATCAGAGTAACAGGGCGTACCAACACGCCAATAAACAGCCTTTGTGTTGAGTGCATGGTTTACTAATTAATAGAGATGTTGCCTTTTGATGAGCAAGCGCTACTTTGGCTGCGCAGGCGTGCAAACTGAAATCAGATTAGCCTGCCCCCCCCATGCAATAACAATGCTCCTATAATCCTAGAAGAATTTATTATTGTGCCCCAGTTGCCTGTAAATAACCGTGTGCAGGTCTGAGGCTGTCTAAAGCTGGAGACCATGCGCTGCAACCATCTCTGTGCATGAAAGCAAATTCCCTCACAGACAGTCTCAGCTTCAGCTGCAGCAGCAGCAGCAGCAGCAGCAGCAGCAGGGCGCATTTCTTGGATAAAAGGCCAAATGAAGACATGTACCTTACACCAGACAGCCCGATCCGAAGCCGCCATATCCTCGGGAAATCTCGCAGGCTTGAGAAGCGGCTCAGGGTGTGTGAGATCGAGAGAGGAGCGAGGAGGGAAAAAATAGTTCCCCCCCTCTCTCTCCTGAACCACGTCCTTGTTTGTTTCCCAGCAGCGCTGCCGCTGTCAAAAATCCCCCACCATGTCCATACAAAGCAGAGCCATGGAGCTCACACCCGCAGGAAGTGACCTCATGAGTGACAGCTGGAGGAGCGAAGGCGCACACCCCCTGACACACCTATGGTTTCAGCGAATGGAGAGCGCGCAGCGGTTTCTCTTGAGACGGACGCCCCCTAACCATGGTGACAGCAACAGGGACCGGAACACAGAAACCTCTTCCTCTAAACGTGATCTGCACGAGCTCAGGGCTCAGACTAACACTGAGCTAATAGCCTCAGAGGAAGTGAGTGCACAAACAGAGTCAGGGTGTAGGGCTGATAATGCTCATCATGCTGAACTGAAGGAATACAGGGTGGCGACATTTGCATACACTGTCCTCATATGACCCCCCAACTGCTTCCCTCCCTGCTGCTCTCTGCTCCCTGCAGTCTGTTCAGCTCAATAAAGCTTTGAAGGGATAAAGCTCTGATCACATGTTTCCAAGCATAAACATAAAAAGTAAAAATGCTTCAACTAATGCATAAAAAATTGTGATATTCAATTCAGTGTAATCTTATTTATAAAGCCCAATATCACAAATCACAATTTGCCTCAGAGGGCTTTACAGCATACATCATCCTTCTGTCCTTTGGACCCTGGCAGCGGATTTATGTATTTATTTATTCATTTATTTACTTATTTAACAGGGACAGTGCACGGCTACTTAGCTGCACCCAGGGGCGATTCTAGGATCAGAGCTGCCCGGTTAGGCAAGATAAATTTCACTGTTTTGTACATTTTAACGCAATTTCATTCCCACATTTGTGAAAGAAAAACACATTTTGGGAAAGTCTGTGACTAAACCATCAAATCTGATAAAGATTATTTAAATGCTGAGCCACAGCAAAAGAGGAATGGATTGGAATCATAAAAGAAACATATCGTAACCCTAATT
>NC_065525.1:37056962-37061320 GCF_006386435.1 Epinephelus moara | reverse complement strand
ATACACATAACAGTATGTATGTTTCTGGAGTAAACCAGCCCCCTATAGTAGTGAGTACCAAATATACCAAAAATGGACCTTGGGCTTATTTTTTGGACTTTTATTTGAAATGCAATGCACAACATGTAACATTAACACATTAACAGTTATTGACTTTTTCAATGTTTGTCTCTGCCTTTTTCCTTCTTGTCACACTAGGAGTTATAGTGTTAATGGACATCCAGTCAGTTAGCTAGTCAGTAGCACCTTGGCTTTAATATTAACACATGCACATGACACAACAGCTCGCTTCTCTCATTCCAATTCAAACAGAGGACAGTGGTACTGACCACCTGTAACGTTTCCTAGCTAGAAAAAACATCAGCTAACTCCGACCTAACAACATAAACAGTGACCTACGATTAAATGCAGCAAAAATGAGGACTGGTAATGATAATAATGTGTTGGTACTGAGTGGTAGAAGTTAAGAAATGTCCTATATATCCTGGTTTAAGCCAGGTACTTACACCACTACTGCATATCGCCCACTCTGGAAGGCAAGGCAAGGCAAGGCAAGGCAAGTTTATTTGTAGAGCACAATTCGTACACAAAGTAATTCAAAGTGCTTTACAGAACAAGAAAATGCATTAAAATCACAATACAAAATAAAAACATAAATAATCATTATAAAATGAACTTTAAAAGAGAAGAGTGCAGATAAGATCCTTTCATTCATATGCACAGTGAAATAGAGCTGTTTTGAGCCTAGATTTGAACATTGTCAGAGTAGAGGCCTGTCTCACATCTTCAGAAAGACTGTTCCAGATTTTAGCTGCATAAAACTGGAATCCTAGTTCCCCATGTTTAGTCCTGACTCTGGGCACCAGCAGGAGGCCGGTCCCTGAGGTCCTCAGAGTCCGAGATGGTTCGTATGGCACTAACATGTCAGAGATGTACTTTGGTGCTAGGCCGTGGAGAGACTTGTACACAAGCAGAGCTGCTTTAAAGTCTATTCTCTGAGCCACAGGAAGAAGAAGAAGAAGGCAGCGCATTGCTCTGTGCAGATAGAGCGTTCAGAGCCCGAGTGGGGGAAAGGTGGAAGGTGTATTTTTGTTGTTAAAATATTACGTTTCAACCAAGTACTGTATGGTTTTGACACTGTTCTAGCTTGTTAAAAAAGGACATACAGTAAAAAAAAAAAAAAAAAAAATCTCTCAAATTTTAGGGGTGCTGGGATTCAATTTAGGGGTGCTTCAGCACCCCCAAAAATGGGCTAGAAACGCCTACGGCTGCACCAGAGTTAGCTATAAACTAATTTTCATCTGTAGTCCCTGGGCAGGAAGCAGAGAGTAATTTCTCTGCTTAAAGACATCACCTGCCAGACAGTGGAGCACAAAGGCTCCGGAGAAGAAGCCAAGTTAGTGACATGCAGAAATAGGACTTAAATGTTAGCAAATGAAGAATAACCAACTTTTTAGAAACTAAGGAGAGAGAAAGAAGGAGAGAGGGTGTCCGGTGTATTATAGGAGGTTCCCCAGTAGACTAGGCCTGAGTCAGCCTAACTAGGGGCTGGTCCAAGGCAAGCCTGAGCCAGCCCTAACTATTAGCTATATCAAAGAGGAAAGCCTTAAGTCTAGTCTTAAATGTGGAGACGTGATTTGCCACCCAGACTGAAACAGGAAGATGATTCCACAGGAGAGACAAGAAGTTATATAAGAATCAGTATAAACCCCAGTGCTGGCCCTCTGCCCGGTGGATCAGATTCGGCCTAGTCGAGACCACATTATTATGCCGCTGAAGAATTATATATCATATGTTTACATTAATTTTCCTGTCATTACTATTGCAATCAAAATAAGTATTAACTACTAATATTATAACTTTATATTTCCTAAACTTTTACAGTCACCCACCTCTGTACATACTCCTATTTAATGCACATCTGTGTGTATGTGTATGATTGCGGGTTTGTGTCAGCATGTGTTTGCTTGTTTTATGTATTACATCATTTATGGAGATGTGTGTGGGTGTGTGTGTTGTATACATGTATATGTTGTGGTGCTTGTTTGGGGGAATCAGTTAACATGCTAATGGCAAGTCTAGATTGGTGGCCAGAGGGAGGCTTAGCCGTGACCTCATGACCCCCTGATGTGCACCGTGATGTGTGTTGCTATATGTTGTTGTTTTGTTAATAAGATTTGTAAATAATAAGAATAATTGGCTACGTGTGGAAGGAATGTGACTCCAGATTTCAGTAGCTCTCATACACATGTACAGACACATACACATATGGACACACAAGTTAAATCACTTGATAATTTATCACTCTATTTTTTGTTACACATCCATTTTTAACAATCTGTTGTTCAGCTCACACACATTTGATCTTATTTATTTTATTGTATTTTATTTTATTTTTTTATTTTATTGTATTTTATTTTATTTATTATTTTAGTGTATTTTATTTAATTATTTTATTGTATTGTATTGTATTGTATTTTATTATTGTATTTTATTGTATTTTATTTCATTTCATAGGGACAATGCAAGTTAATATAGTTCCAATACAGTGTATGAGACTGGTGTGTGGGTTTTTAGCTGTTGCTAGTTTTCAGCTCTTGTCCCTAGTTGGTCTTTTACATGTAGGCCTACAATGTCATTAAAAATCTACAGTGTAAAACATCATGAAACCACAATACACTATACAGATGGAAGGCACAATAAAATTCGTAAACCACAATACACATACCACAGTACACCAAAACACTAACACCAATACCCCTTAAAAGTTTGAGCACATTCAGCTAAGAGTGGGTACAGCTCTGGTTTGCTTTCAGTCAGCACTTGACCTTTGTTGTGAACGATTTTAAATCTATAATCAGTCTAATTTCAGTTAGTAATGTGTTCCAGAGATGACAGCCCTTAATGGAAATTTGTTTGTCCAAATTTAGATTTCCGATATGGTATTTTACAGTTGCCATTCAGGCTGATCCTTGTTGCTCTATCACTGTCTTGTCTTTGATGAAGCATGCCTCTGTTTTCATCACATCACGACTGTTTCAATCAAATCGACTTAAAATGAATCAAATTACTCCATAATTCATCACCTGATGTTTTTACCACTCCATTTTTCATTTCACATGCATTTTCGTCACCTTCATTTTTCTCTGTTAATCTTAGCTCTTTCCACACCTCATACACACACACACCTGCAGCTTCTTCTCTGCTGCAGCTGCTGATTTATCTCATTTCTTTTGTTACATTCTCACACAGTTTATCAGGACTGATTCATGGGACTTTTGTTTTTGAATGAACTATGATACTTGTAATAAAAAGTAATTACGTAGAAATAAAATTTTCTGATTTTAAAAAATATGCAAAAAAGTCCAAGTACACAAGAAGTACTTTGTTACAGTAATGAGATTAAATGTAATTTGTTACCTCCATCCCTGCAAACAGCTGCAAAGTATCAAGAGTAAAAGTACTACGTTCACGGGCATAAACATAGACTGTACAGGCAGTGCTGTTGCACTGGGGCCCGTGGGGTTGAGGGGCCCTTAGAGACAGCGGGCCCTTGCAAGTGATTCAGATTGCCACCTTGGAAATATAACTGTGTTCAAAGAGGAATCATTAAAGAAGAATGTTACTGTGCCATTTGCTATATGTCCTCGAAAAGGCAAACCCATCTGCGTTATGGTTTTCTTTTTCTTTTTTTAAATGGTAGCTATCCAAAACAAACAATAAAATCTATGAATGAACTACAAAATCTTTCAATTGACCTATGGCTAAGTCCCGCCCTCAAACGCGATAAGCCAATCACAGTGCGTATAGCCATTCCCATACATTAGTCTGGGGCCGTTAGTGGCCATTTTGGTAAGGAACCGGAACCAGGGCGAGTGAGACAGGATCCGGAATTCGATGGATGCGCCTTTCCGTCAAAATAAAAGCACCAAGCTAATAAAAATACGGTGAAACTTTAATTTAAAGAATATAATTTACAAGAAAAGCCCCAAGCCATTAAGTTAACTGATTTTCTTACACCCCTCATCACCCCAAATCGATGGTGCGCCAGAATTTAAAGTTTTACTTTGGTGAACACTTTTACTTTGGTGAATTTGGTGAATTCCGCATCCGCTCTCTAGACTGGAACCAGAATCCAGAAAAAATTCAGAGTGAATAGAAACCAGGAAGTGAAGAGCCTGGTGACACGAGGCTACCATACACTCGGACATTCTCTGCCTGGACGTCCATTGAAATGCATTACAGAAAGTCAGTTTTGTTCGGTTTTATGAGCTTTTTCGGAGATTTGAAGTTTAAAAATGGTCAAACGGTGTGCATGGGGTACATGCAACTCTGACACAAGGTATCCTGAGAGGCTG